>NW_020230382.1:802500-810000 GCF_003227715.2 Harpegnathos saltator
CTTTTTGGTCGCGCGGCCGCGCGTTTCCCCGATTGCATTGTGCGCCGCGTCGGAGGCGCGCGACGGACGGCGAGCGAGGCGCGTCACGTTCGTCATGATCGCTTCTCGATGGACGCGCGCCGCCGTGCCGGTGCGGCGTAACTATGCCGAGCCGCGCGATTCTCCTCTCGGCCGGCGCGGCAGCGGCGCGGCGATCAGCGGGTGAATTGGCGGGACGCGACGGTAGGCGGACATTTTTCGGTACGTGGCACAGGCATTGGCTCACAAAGAGAAAGGCTTTAGAGCGGGCTTGACTGGCTCTCGCGCATAACACGGCTGAGCGCTGCTTAGAAGGCCGGCGGAAAATTTAATGTCAAGTATACATGGAATCGGATTTACGGTATAATGCGCCGACGGTGTCGGTGTGCGCGCCGAGTCGCGTCGTTCCCTTCTCCTCCCCGCCCGCGCGCCGTCGATTCGACTCGAGTCGCGGCGCGGCGCGGCGCGGCGCGCGTCTCGCGCGGTGAGTCGCGCGACAGCGACCTGCGAGCGCGCGACGCCGCCGCCGCGCTGCGCCGCGGAGATGCGAAATGAGAGATGCGAGATTGGAAAATGCGGGAAATGAGGTCTCGCGAAAACGAACGAAGCGCGCCCGTTGTTACGAGTGCGCGTTGAGCATGAGCGAGAGCGCACTTCCGCGTTGAGTATAATTAAGTACCTCGTGGCCCGGATCGCGCTCGGATAGCTCTCTTTGCAGGCGTTTCGGAAAGCGTTGAGCTTTTTCGTTGCACCCGGCTCGATTCGATCCGTCGAGAAGACTTTGCCTCTCTCGCCGCAATTCTTCCTCCCAACGCGTCTCTCTCTCTCTCTCTCTCTCTCTCTCTCTCTCTCTCTCTCTGGCTGCTCTCAGGCATTCTTTGACGATTGAGATTCATGTGATATTTCGGCCTCGTTGAATCGCATAGTTGAGATTAAAGTCTGCGTTCTATATGCGCGGTATGCTCGCTGTCGGAGATACGGATCTGTTATTAAGATTTATGCGACTATGTATAAGACCGTGGGAGGGGGGCGTTGGTGGGAACATTTTATTATCTATGTTCAACCTTGATTTACACTGAAATGTTCGTAATATTACTACCGAGTAATTTTGCAATCATTGACGCCACGACATTGAGATAATAGCCGTCTCAGGTAGTTCGGTCTCCGTGGCGACGGAGAGAAAAAGAGCTCGCCGGTAGTCCTGGGAAAACCTGTATTGCTCCACGGTCGCTGACTCGCCGAGCTCAAAAACGGCACGGCAAATTACGTAAAACCAGAATTCTAGGCAACAGCTCTAATGCAGACATTTGATTAATCCGCTTTTTATCGCGCTTTATCTACATGTGGAATCAAGCGCGCGATTGCGGGCGAAAAACGCGGCGCGATTATCTGAAAATTCCCCGAAGCGTTGCACGCCGCGTAAACTTCGGTCGCGCACACGCAGCGCGAAAAAGTAGAATATTATTGGAGAGCCGAGCTCTCGATTCGTCATAGATGACCGTGAGTGATAGGCGGGCCTGCGCGCGGAACTTGCACATCGCCATGTTTCTCCACGGACGAATCTCTCTCTCTCTCTCTCTCTCTGCTCCCCCCCCCTCCTTTCGCGCGTTCATTGCACACGCTCCATTAACCCGCGAAAATATCGTACGTGTTTTTATAAAGATATCGGCGAGCCCCCGTAATGGACAATTTGGAGTCGACGTGTCGGATTTCTTGTCGTTCTGACCGCCGCGCCGCGCCGTGCCGTGCCGGCGACAAATCGACAGTCGAGAGATTTTCGGAGCTCGAAGGTGATTAGCGAATCGATCGCGACCGCGGGGAGAACAGCCAGCCGTCGATCTTTCTCGGAAAGCGACTCGGAGTGAAATTCATCATTTTTTCCTCGGGAGCGTGTTTAAGAATGACCGTCGAAATCGGCGCGTCGTAATAAAGACCGCTCGAGCTGTAATTCGTCCGGCGATAAAATCCTCGCGGAACGAAGCACTCGAGAAGAATCGGACCAATTTTTTCCGTCCTTCAATATCATTTCCCTCGATTAAGCGCCGCGACCGTTAGAACGCCCGGCCCCCGGAAAGGCGTAGACGAAACGACCGTTGATTTCGCCGGCGTTGCGTAATCACAAAGAGGCGTCGTCGCCGCACGCGCGCGCGCGCGCGCGCGAGGCGCCCTATCTAATCTTCCACTTTCGGCTGCCATCTTGAGAGCCGAGCAACGCCGTATATCCGCGGATTATCTAACGAATTTTCTAAACCGTTCGTTCGCGCGTCTCAAGGTCCTTCCTCAGCTGCGTTTCCCCTCTAGCCTCCTTCTCGACCGCCCCTCTCCCTCTCGCCCCCTCCCCTGCGCACGCTTGCACGCGGGACGCAAGCGGCTCTTGCGCAAAGTTTGAAACCGTGCGCGAAAAAGATAGCCCGCGTGCCGATAAGATAGGCCGATTAATAATAGGACGTCGCTGCGCCGCGTGCGCGCGGTTTATCTTGGCGCGCGAAACGCGCGCTTTAGGGACGGACTCGTTCGCGCGACGTGCTACGGCAACTCGTTGCACCTCGTGTAAAAGCGCCGCGACCGCTTTAATCCGGCGATGTCGAAAGAAAGATTAATCAAACGATAAAAGATATCGATCATTTTTATTTCGCTGCGCACGAGGGAATAAAAGAGAGAGAGAGAGAGAAAGGTGGAGGAGGGAGAGGAGGAGGAGAGATGTAATTTCCAATTGCCGGCGATATCTCGCGATGCGACTGAAATTTGCGATAAATTTTTCTCCCGTGTTATTGTTACTATCGTCGAATTATTCAACAAATATCTCGGCTCGCTCAAGGCGAGCTCCACACGCGCGGCATCCGCGATATCGCGCAACGAGACGGCGACGGCTCGAGAGAGAGAGAGAGAGAGAGAGAGAGAGAGTAATTCCGCCGGGATAAATTCCTCGAGTTCCTCCGAAATCGCACGGCCGCCCGGCAGATATCGCGCGTACGCGCGACATGTGCATTTTTTCCCCGCGCGAACACGCCTCACATCCGGGGTTAATCGCACGCGGCGACGCGGCGCATAACGGCATCGGCGGCGCAGCACGCGGTTACGTAGCCGGCGTCCCGCCGTCGTCACGACGGAATCGTATATTGGCCGACTGATCGTTCCGTTTCGCCATCTGGGTTCATGACTCTCACGTGACAATAACGTCGTTGTCGTGACTGCGATTTAGCCAGAAAGTATGACTGTCTGAACGTGCCTCGGACATCTTTCCAGCGCGATACATGCGACGCGAAGCCGGCCGGGACTCGAGTCGTCTTTTTCTCCTCCTCTTCCTCCACCACGTCCTCCTCGTAACGGGTCGATGGCGCCCGTCCTCTATAAATTAAATTCGAAACATCGGTTACTATATACTCGCCGCCGCCAGCACGGAATCGTCCCTCGCGATGCTTCGCCGCGGCGAAAACGCCGGCCGTCCGTTCATTCGTCCATTCGCGCTCGTCGTTCGGCGCGTCGGACGATGCTTAAATTTTGCAGCGCGCCGACGAGCTGCATATTAGATTGTCTCCTATTCAAAGTGTCACGGCCGCGATGCGCCGCACTTAAGAAGCGAGTTCGCAGCGGGCTTCGTGCTCGCGCGCGAGCGCGCGCGCGCGCGCGAGCGCGCGCGCGCGCGCGAGCGACTGCTCCGGCGAGTAAATTGGAGAGAGGAGGATTTATGCATCTCGCATTCCGCGGGAATTCTTCTCGGAACTAACGCGACGCGCCGCGATAATGGGCGTGGACACGACCGAGTTTACTGATTGTTAATTAAGGACAGCGACGACGGTGAGCGGGGAGGGGAGGGGGGTGGGCAGGCAGGAAGAAGAGGAAGAGATCGCCGAGCGCGTGAGCAAACGTTGCTGAACGTACATGTTGCTGAAAGATATTGAAAAAGAAAAAGGAAGAGTGGGGGAGGAAAAACAAACGCTACAACTTTCGTTGCCGCGATCGGCTGGCGAATCCCGAGAATAGCGGATTACGATATCTGCCATCAGAATGGATATTTATTAAGTTAGCATTTGACGGCAACGACGCGGCTAATCGTCCCGTGTTCTCCTCGCCGTGTGCCGTCGAATGAGGAAACGGTTATTTATACCTCTTCGCGAACAGATGTAATAGGTCAGCGAGTGGAATTATGCACGAGGCGACTAACACGAAAAGACCGTTGTTCGATTACAGCTGTTTCAGCGGATCGCCGGGCGGCTCCGCAAAATACGTCCGTATTAGCGATGTGACATACTTTTCCAGAATTCCGAACTCGACGGGGCATTCCGAAACGTAACTTCATCTAGGACGCGCAAGGACATCGGCGCGCCTCACCTTCCATATTGCATTCGTAATTGAGTCCTCCGTGCATAATTCCGTCCAATTACGGCGCCGCATTTTGCGGCAGATTCGACGTTGCTCCGTTGCGTCGCTTCGCTTCGTAGGACCGTTTAACCGCGCCGGGGAGATGCGACTGTATACTTTATCGACGCGCCCAACAGCCCAGTTCTGTCTCTTTTCCTTTTCCTCTCCCTCCCCTCCCTCTCTCTCTCTCTCTCTCTCTCTCTCTCTCTCTCTCTCGCGACTTCCTCAGACTCTGTCGCCGCGAGAGCGCACGTTTCCGCGACATTTCGAATTCCGAGAGTACCCTCAGACTGCGAGACGCTCCGCCATCGCGTCCGTGACCGGACGACGCACAGAGACCACATAGACAGGACGCGTCGCCGATCAGGATAATTTCCATTGGGCCGACGCCTTCATCTTTGGGGCCGAGTTTCTTTCCGTCGTTGTGCGGCGATTGGGTGCGCTGTCTCTCCCGCTACTATATTGTGTGGTCGCGTTGCGCGAGATTGCGTGTGTCCGCTGCTCTCTCTCTCTCTCTCTCCCTCTCTCTCTCTCTCTCTCTCTCTCTCTCTCTCTCTCTCTCTCTGTCTTTCTTCGTCTCTCGCTGAGCGATGATCCTCAAAAAGCGAATGATTCCGGGCGCGACGAGGTCGCGGCTGCATGCCACGAGCGTGAATAATTAACGTCATCGGCGGACTTACGTAACGACCGGCTCGCGACGACGACGTTTCGTCTCGCTTCCTTTCGTTTCGCGAAATTGGCGGAGTTGCGCGCCGCGCGCGATTTTCGCGCAGGACCCGCGCAGCCGAGCGCGACCGACGAACCGTCTCGCGTTTTACGGTCACTTCCAGGACGCGCTCCTTCCTCCCAATCGTGAGAGCGAAGGTCCCTTGTCGGTCGCTTTCGTTAGACTTTGACGAGAGTTCGGGTTTCGCGTGACGAGAAACTTGCTCGGTCGCTTTATTGCGGTAGGCGTGAGTGTGCGTTTTTCTTAAAATAAAAACGTTCGTACGAACGCGTCGCTTGCGGGAAGATTAACGAGTCGGCGAGTTATGACACTTCCTATCTTACGCGATAGGACGTGAATACATTTGTCCGGCGTTTCGCCTCGCCCGGCGCACAACGTTCCATTTTACGTGTCGCATTCGCACGGACCAAAGCTGCCGTTTTTTTACGCCGATGGCAAATTGTTTTCCAAAGTCGACGGTGACATTGCCCAGTGCGGAAGGTGATTTCCCATTAGTGCCGATCGAACGGAGAAATGTTTTAAAACGTTCGACTCTGCGCTGCGATTTTATCGCCGTCGCTGCGTTGCGTAGAATTTGGCACACGCGTAGTAGCATCGGAGTGTCTCTTGCGAGGAAGCTTCCTATTCAAAACGAGTTCTCGAGGATAGAGGTAAGACGGAGAAAAAGAGAGAGAGAGAGAGAGAGAGAGAGAGAGGGAGAAAGACGGAGAAACGCAAAAGAAGAGTCGGCGAGCGCTCGCTCGGCGGGGTACAATCAATAGAGAGAGAGAGAGAGAGGGGGGGGAGGGGCAGGGACTCGCACGTAAGAATGCATTAAAGCGATCTACGAGCGTAAGACAAAGCGGCCATGTGACTGGAACAGGTTCCGGGGAGAGCCGAATGTGTGCAGCGGCGGCGATTACGTGTGCGTCTTCCGCGCGCGCGCGATCCCGACGAAATGCGCGAGACGCTCGCGCTCTAAAGATAGAAGTTGATGCGTCTCCGGTTAACGCAACACGTAGCCTTTGAATCAGGGTGTAAGCGCGAAACATAGACAAGTGGCGGTGCGATCGTACACGATGGGCAGGGAACGAATTCGCGTTGAGACCAAGGCGGAATCAACAGGCTCACGGCCGAACGGAAGTAACGACGTCCCCTTCGTTGTTTCCGAAGGAGAGAAGTTTCACTTGGAAATTGTGACACATGGGGCACGAGACGTCGCGAGACTGGAAGGAGTCCACGTCGAACGACCGGAGGCGGGAAGAGCGACGAGCAGAAATAGAGTCAGCTCGGTTTAATGATGCGTACTCGGCGCGCAGACGGCGCGCTGAAATCTCAGCGTCGCCGAGGAGGCACGCGCGAAACGCTCCCGCGATTAGCCGTGATAAGTCACACGTCAGTGGCGAACCGCTTGCGTTACACTCGTCCGAGAGAGAGAGAGAGAGAGAGAGAGAGAGCCGGCCCCGGCGTGGCGGATTTACGATGTATACGAGCCAAGTCGCCGCCGCCGCCGCCGCCGCTCGAAGTTAAGGCGTCGCCTCGTATCTCGAATATCAATGTTAATCGTAATGGGCGATTTAACCTCGTCAGTATGCGCGTTCCATTTTCCGTAGCGACACGCGTTAGCGTGGCACACGGAGGCGACGCGACGTATGAATGACGGGGGAAAAATGATCGCGCTTGCGTCAAGAAAGCGGCACCGGTTCTGCTCGCGCGATCAAGCGAGGTCTCGAGGAAGGAACTCCGCGGGAATGAAACGAAAGTGCCGACGCACCGGCGGAGACGAGTCCGCCGGCCGGCTCGGCTTCGACTCCGGGCTGCCGTTACTCAGGTCGTGTGAAATTTCCTCGGGCTCTCGATGTCTCGATGAGCTTCTGCCCCTTTTCTCGCTTTTCCGCGAGGGTTTAAAGATCGACGTGGGAAATACATTTTTGGGAAACTATCAATTTCGTCGGGAAACGTCGGGACGGAGAATCAAGCAGCTAGAAGCACAAACTCGTCCGATTGTACCTTTTTGTTTTCTTTCTTTTTTATTTTAGAGGAATCGCGTCGCGGGGTCGATTTGGCAAATCGGCGAAAAAATTTCTTCGCGATTTTTCCAGCGGCCGCGATGAGGATTCTCGAAAATCCGCGAACGAACTCTCCGAAAATCACAGAAGCTCTCTCTCTCTCTCTCTCTCTCTCTCTCTCTCTCTCTCTCTCTCACCTCCCGGCGAATTCGCTCGCCCGTATTCCGTTCTCGTATATATCCTACGTGTCGACGCTCCGGAGCAACCTAAACGGAGCCGGTCTCGTGGAGGCGCCTTTATCTTCCCTCCGTCTTTCCGAAACATCGAGTTCGCGAAGGAAGTGGAAACTTTTGCGGCGCTCTGTACACGGCGTACACCGTCGTAGATATAGAGGAAGAGAGAACG
>NW_020230382.1:815000-862500 GCF_003227715.2 Harpegnathos saltator
CGCGCGCGCGCGTCTGTCAGTTTTATCGAGCGAAGCCGGTCGTCGTCACGTGTTCCGCGCGGAAACCTGTCGCTCCGACAAGTCGAAGCGACCGGAACCTCGTTGTCTCCGACGTTACCGACGTGTACAGGCGATATGGACGTTCGAAAGCTGAAAACGCGGAGATTCGAGCGACCGCGCTCTCACGTACACACGCGAGGCGCAAATCGAAATTCTTTCCGTCCCGTCCCGTCCCGTCGTCGGATTTCGGTGTCCGTGCGCGGTGCCGTTTCACCCTCGCGCGGGCTGGATTCTGCCAATAAATTTCGATCACTCTCCGTGCGGAGTTCCTTCATGCCTGCCGACATATTCCAAACGCGGACAATGGGGTAATACGCGAAATTCCGCGCGGCCACGCGCCGTGAGGTCGTGTCTCCTCGTGAAATTTCAAAACGCTTTTCATTCTTCTCCGATTCGCTTTCCAAGTGTTTCATCCGCATTCCTTCCACCTCTCCGCCCGAGCCTCCGCGCGAGTCCAAATTTCAAGGACCGTGCAGCCGTGAAATTTTCCAAGGCCGCCAATTTGCTCGCGAGAGCGGGCCTCGCGGAGCTGCGATTCATCGATTCATGGCGGAATTCGCCGGGCGAAATTAATAAATTTCGCTCGCGCAAACTCGCGCGACTCGGATTCACGCCGGACACGGCGTGGGTGCCGATGGCGCGCGCGGCAGGTGCACGTCTTCCGTCTCGCGGCACGCGGGATCCTCCTCGCTGGGTCCGCCGTTCTTGCCCACCCGGAAGGGTGGGAGCGCGGCCGACGTGGCTTGGTTACTCCTCAGAATGCGATATTCTTCCGATAACAGAGGCGCGATCCTATCGAGTAAACAGATTCCTGGATGTTTACGTTCTACGAACCAATTACACTATGCCCAGTCGAGCGGCCAGCGCTTGGTTCGCAGGGTAATTAGAACGTGCATGTCGCAAAAAGAACGCACAGGCTGTGTGCGAGGCTAATTCGATGGAAATGCGTGTAAACCGGCGTAAACTGGCCTCGTCCGACGCTCTTTTTTGTCCCGATCGAGGCCGGCGCCTCCCCCCGCAGAGATCTCCCCGCGATCGGCGAATTCCGCGCCGCCTCTCGCGAGAGCTTGACTTTCGGCCATTTTTCCTGCGGCGGACTTCCTCGTTGGATCCACCAGCTCGGCCGTGTTTCAGAAACGTCGTGTTCGCAAAGACGAGAGACAGAGGGGGCCGGGGGAGGGGGGGAGGGAGGGCCACGGAAGCTCGTATCGGTGGCGGCGCCGGCGTGAGAATCAGGCGAGGGCGAATTCCGGCCGGACGATTCCGACGTCCGTCCTGAAAATATCGGCGGTCTCCGTGGAGAAGGAGAAGAAATATCGTGACGGAGCGCGCAGTTTCTCGAGGCCCGGCGATCGGCCGCCGACGAATCTCGTCACCGATCTCTTTGTCACGGGAAGCTCGACTCATCGACGTGACTCACGGCCGCGCGTGAGCGCGCGGCCTCGCGAATTTGCTCGCCCGTGGCGATAAATCGCGTATCGTTGTTACCGTCGGAAGTAGCGTGCGCGCGACCGTGCCCGGGCGGACGTTTAACGGTGCGTCGAGCACGGACGTTTATTTATCATATATATGTAATAATTCGGCGAAATTAATTCGCGCGCGCGAGTCTCTCAGGATCGGCCTCTCGGCCTATCGCTCGCGGATTCGTGCGGTATCGGCGAAAACGGCCGCTCGTTTTCATACGCGGATATTCACGCGCGTGCCTACGCCGCCGGAGGGATTATCGCGATCTCCTTCCCGCTTCCTCTCCCCCTCTCTCGCCTCTTCCCACTTTCTCACACTCTCTAATCTGTAACTCTTACTGCAGTAGGAAAAAAAATTCAGTATCTCTAACCAAACTGTTTGGTTGAGGTTATTTCTTAATAGCAACCAAATATCTTGTTTTATATAAACACAAAGTATTTAGTTGTCTCAACGAGATACATATTTTTCCGCTTTGTTCTCTGGACCAAATGATTTTGTTCTTAGACCGTTGTGTATATAAAAATTAAGCATTTCAGTTATTTTGTCCATAAAAATTACGATAAATAACGAAATGTTATTTTACACAAACTAAAATAATGCCCAATGGATACCATTTTGTCTTTCCGTGCACCAGATTTAGATTTTATATGTTAAGAAAAACTTATAATATTTTTAACAAAACTCATATAGCTTTTTGGTTGCTGTAACAAAAGTGTTACGTTATACGAACAAAATACGTAATCAAACAAGATATTTGTTTACAGGAACTAAACAGTTTGGTCGGGCATCTTTTAACCAAATCATTTTGTTGTCACAACAAAATTTTGGTTCACGCAACAATACATTTTTCCTAGGTGTGTAAACAGGAGTTCTATTTATTTTCACATATTGTTCTTCTACAATCGTCTTTCCCCCTTCTTAAAATATATTTTTCTATCCAGTGTAATGTGCAATTCCCACAGTGTCCTTAGAAGGTTAATCCTGCAACGCGCCGATCCTACCAGTCTCTTTTCTCGCGGTCACTGTCCCGCGTTCCTTCGTCCGCGCGGATTTCCATCCGCGATCTGCGAGACGCGCGTGGTCCCTTCGCGTTCGCGAGCGCGACCGCGTTGCGCGGATTTTCCTCGAATATGGCCCGTAGGCGTCTCTCGCGCGCCTCCAACGATACTTCATGACGCGCAGATAACGATCGGGGCGGTATTAAAACGTAATCAGCCTGGCCTCGCGCAATTCCCGCGCTATTATATCTCGACGGGCGCGAGCGGGAAAGCGGCGGCGGCGGCCGCCGAACGCCCGGCGTGTGCGCGAGATTATCTTCGGCGTTTTCGTACCGTACGCTTGCTACATCTACATCTCTCGCGCGGCCTGAAATTGATCATGCGCCTCTTTCTCTCTCGCCGCGAAATGTCAAGGCGAAGACGGCGAGGCGACTCTCGAGCTCGCTCGTTCTCTCGCGCTCGCGCGCCTTTTCGAAATCGAGCGCGCGATTTTCGCGCCGCCTCGTCGTCACGTAGCGCGAGCGATTGTCGTGACTCGATATAATTCGCGCCGCGCCAAATCGTCGCGACGCATTTTTTTACTGCTCCCCGAGCAGTGCTCGACTTTGGACTTGCTTCTGGAGTAACTTTCCGCGTGACGTTCGAAAGACGCGCGCTATCTGCGAATTGCGAAGTGCAAGAAAAAGAAAGGAAGAAACGAAACATACACTCTTTGGAAGTGTTTATTCGCACGTTATAGCACGTTATAGCACGTTATAGCACGTTATAGCACGTTATAGCGCACACGCTCGCGTGGCGCATGCCACGTTTCTTCTCTTTCCGTTCCACGATTTTTTTTCTCTTGGCACTCTCTCTCTCTCTCTCTCTCTCTCTCTCTTTCTCTCTCTTTCTCTCTCTCTCTCTCTCTCTCTCTCTCGCCACATTTCACATTTCGCGTTTAATTTCCTTTTTTTTTCCACTTTTCGCACCGGGACGCATCCCGCGGTGCGATCCTTTTCTTTCGTGAGCTTTCGAGAAAATCGCGCATCCCGGAGCGTGCACGAAATAACAATATCCTCTCGGGACGATGGAACGATTCTTGTGCGTGTGATTACTGCATCAAATCTCAGGTTTTTGCCGGCGGTGACGAAGATATATACTGGCGCAGCCTGTTTCTCTTCGTCAATTGCACGATCGCGTATCGGTCCTGCGCGTTTCTTTGCCTCGCCGTCGATAGACTATCAATAGTGCGCGTGTGTCGGAGAGCATAATGTGTGAATACGCGTACTGCGCCTCGCATGGAGAAAGGCGCATTTTTGTCTCTTGACGAAATAACGGGACCTTCCACTCGAGTGGCGGAGCGCGCTTTACTCTTACGCGTCTAATCTATCCACCTAATTTCAATTTGTATGCTAACTGCTTGATATGTCCAATAAACCTTGTGCCGGGCGTGCAAAGGATGGCATGTCTCTCTCTCTCTCTCTCTCTGACTCGCGTCCTCTCTTTCTTTCTCTCTTTCAACGCGATGACACTTTCGACGCGGGTCGAAAACGCATCCTGTAAAGTTCGGGCACGTTTTATCGACAGGCGTTTCCAATCGCGCATCAGTTCAAATGCAAACTATCAGCAAACCGGGCTTCCGGTAGTTTTCGAAAATTTGGCGCACGCCCGTAGCATTTTTAAAAGTCATTTTCGATGCGGCGCGTCAAACGAGAGCCTCTTTTCCCGACTGCAGCGAATTACACGCGTTTTCGTTTGCACGCGTTGTTCTCTCCCCCCCCCCCCTCTCTCTCTCTCTCTCTCACTCCCTCTCCGTTTCGTTATCAAAATGCAGTCGTCCCGGAAGTGCAATGACGCTCGTAGGTGAATGTAAATCGTCATCGCATGCGAAAATCGCCGACGGTACGCGGGCTCGTAAATGACACGCGTCGCACGATGATGGCGCGACGGAACGGTCGATTGTTTTAGCTGTTAAGCAACAAGGCGCAATCATAGGCAAGTCTTATTTTGAAGATGACGTAGGTGAGGTATTGCAAAATGCCCGGAATCGAACGCGAGACGCGCAGATAGCAACAGGCGTTGCGCAGTTCGCGTCGTGATTTTCGAGCAGCGCATTGTATTCGCACGTGACTCGCGTGAATCTCGCCGGCGCAGCGTCCGCTGTACTCCTGCGCTCTCTCGCGCCATGAGAGAGGATCCGCCGGGTATGAAATTTTGCTGCTGCGTAAAGCCCGCAAAAATTCCGTCGGACTCGAAGGCCGGAAAACGGAGAAGAATCTCGAGTTGCAACATCGCACAGACTGGTGTCCTTCGACGCTACGAATCGTTCGCCCGGCACCTCGCGGAAAGTTGGATTCGTTTGAGATTTTCTTCATCGACTGGACTTCCTCATTTCGATGAGTAATGTGTGACTCGTATCTCGAGATTCTCTCCGTCGATCCTTCGAGCTCGACGGAACTAGCGGACTCTCGCGCGAAACGAAAATTCCGAGCCGGCTCCTCTCGGCCGACGGAATCGTCGAGGCCAATTTTGAGGCTCGTAGTTTCGCGGCGAAGACGCCGTCATCATCCGCCGCGACCTCCCTCCCCGCTTTAGAAAGCTGAAATTTGCCGTATTCAGTAGGTTAAAGTAGAAAATTCGGTGTGACCTCGATTTAGAAGTCCGCTTACGGCGGCGGTAGTACGTCGCGAAGTCCACCGGCATCGGAGCGAGAGCGTAAAAAGATTTTCCTCCGGTCTCTCCGCGCGAGACGAAGTGTCGGCGGAAGAAAAAAGCAAAGAAAAAAAAAATCGAAAAACCCAAAGCGCAGCGAAGGTCCGCGTCTGCATCAAAGGTGCGTGTCCGCATTTTCGCCGGGCCGGACTCCGTGGCGACGGACGCGCGCGAGCGTTTGATCCGCGTCGCTCTTGCGGTACACAAATTAAACGTATCGTTGAAAACAGCAATCGAATTAATTCAAAGCCGGCGGCTTATGAGGAGAGCGGCGCGCGCCGCGTGTGGCGTGCAGCGGCGCGAAAAAGCCAGCGGAATTTTCCGGCCGAGCGCTAACGAACTTTACAAGCGACGGGGATACGTTTGGCCGATTTCGGCGAGGGGCCGAGGGCAGGATGGAAAAGCACCGGCGGTGTCGGTAATCGGGATGGAAAACCGGCTCGTTTCCGTGAAACGAAAAAAAATGGCCGCGAGCCCGCGGACGTAATGGACCTCGATGAAGTTTACTATGACGTGGCGCATGCGGGCGCGCGGTTATCGTGGAAGCGGCATGCGACGCCGGTGAAAAAGAGAGGGGGAGGACGGAAGAGAAGGAGAGAGGAGAGAGAGAGAGAGAGAGAGAGAGAGAGAGAGAGAGAGAGTGGGAGAAACGGGAGAAAAGAAATACTCAAAAATAAAGTTATGCGAAATGGTCGTCGTGAAGCAGCAGAGACTACGAACGGAGCGTTGAGGAGGACAGAGGGAGACGAGGGGAAAAAAAGGGAGAAAGTTGACTGCGCACGTTGTCGTTCCGCCGTTGTGGAGTGTTGTTACGTCAGGACGCTTCGAACGCCGTGTTATTGCGATCGTGGAAATACACCTCTGCGTTTCCTTCGTCTTCGTCTTCCACCTTTGCAATTTTTGTCCCAGCCCCCCTCCTTCCGGCGAATCTTCAACGAAGGCGAACTATTTACGTCGATTCCCGTTTCTCGCGGTAAGATCAGACAAACCTCCTATCTTTTCATCCTCGAAAAATCCACGTTCTCATCTCCGGTCGCGCACCTCCCTCGTCGTCGATCGGGGTATCTCTTGTGCAACCCTGTGCGATCAAGCTTCGCGTTTCACGCGAGCGTCGTACGGTTTACAATTTGTTTACTTTGTCTGAAAATTGAAAATAACGGCTCGACTCGGTGGATGTAACTTCAGCTTCGACGCGACGCGCGATGGTTGCACGTGTGAACGACGGAATAAGTCGTTGTCGTGCAGAGAGAGAGAGAGAGAGAGAGAGAGAGAGAGAGAGATCAGAAGCATCGTTGGATCTGATGCGGCCCGTTTCCGAGGGGGAAAGAGAAAGAGAGAAAGAGAGAGGGAAAGACAGCGGGACGCAGGAATAATCCTTGCCGTTAACGCGACGGCCAGCACAGCGCGCGTGCTAAACACCGTAATACGAAATAATAACAGACCTTTAAAACGTCGTTAAGTCCGGCGTCGATGGAGTAACGGCATTAGGTGAGCGCGCGACGCTCCCGCGCGTCGGCTGCGCCGCGTTAATTCGCGAAACACGAGCGCGCTGCGCGACTCTCTCTCTCTCTCTCTCTCTTACGAGCGCGCATATGTGCAATCGATATTCGCCGCGTTTTGAAATAATAATTATCGAGTCGGTTGCCGGCGCGCGTAATGGAGCTTTTTCGTATTAATGTTTCGCGACAACAAAACCCCGGGCTAGGTCGGTGTCGGTGCCGGATCGAGTCGAATGAGGGAGGAGAATGAGAGACAGAGAGACTGACTGTGGCAGGAAGGGCCGGAGGGAAGGGAGAAGGAGAGAGAGAGAGAGAGAGAGAGAGAGAGAGAGCCCTGTCGTGCCGCGCGTCGATGGAGGAGAGGCGCCCTTTCGGATTATTTGCACGCCGCGAAATTTCATGGAATAATAGGCGGAGGGCGCGAGCGAGCGAATGAGCGAGCGAGAGAGAGAGAGAGAGAGAGAGAGAGAGAGAGAGAGAGAGAGAGAGAGAGAGAGCGGCCGCGAAAATGCACGTGAAAAATTAACACGGTCAATTTGCCGCGGGCGCGGAACGGAGCGGAGCGGAGCGGAGCAGAGCAGAGTCGAGCGACGGCGAGCGACAAATTCTGTTACGCTTCATCGCGCAAATTCGCCGAAGCGGTCGCGATACCGGTCAATATTTAATTCCGGCAATGGAATGCCGCGGAGATGCACCGCGAAACGAGCGGGCGGAGGGACGAATGGACGAACGAACGGACGAGCGGACGAGCGAAATGCGTGTAACCGGCCGGCTAATGCCGCGCGACGTTGTATCGACAAGAGAGGACGACCGTGTCGTTTCCCGTAATGTAACGACGAGCCGGCCGGCCGGTTGCCTCGCCCGCTCGCGACACTTACGCACCTTCGCACCGTTCCCAACGCAAATGCACGCGCGTACGCAATCGCGTAAAAAAGGGAGGAGCTCTCTCGCGCTCCGCGTACGCGAGAACGTGCGGGCCGCTTGCGCGTTAGATTTCACGCGCTCTCCCGGCGAACACAGCGCGCGCGACAAAACGCCGCCCGGCCGGTGCACGCTTGGAAAAGAGAAAAACCGTCGGGATACGTCTGTTACCGTTTAAGCTCAAACCTTTAGTTTCTAAGCCCGGCGAGCAACAGGTTGTGCCATTGTGGCGACTTGAAAACTCCGCTTACGCGGATACTTTCAAAATCCTTCTCTGCTTCTTTCTCGCACTTGCTCTCGTTCTCTCCGTCTCTCTCTCTCTCTCTCTCTCTCTCTCTCTCTCTCTCTCTCCCCCTCTCTCTCTCTTTCCTTTTTTCTTCGTCTCCCCCCTCCCCCCCTCTCTCTCTCTCTCTCTCTCTCTCTCTCTCTCTCTTCGTCTTTCTGTGTATAATTATTCTTTATTGTCCCGCCGCCGTGGACTTTCCGCTACTCTTGAGACGCCGTCTGAAGAATTCCTATTGCGCAAAGGCTTCTCAATCGGAATGAACGCTCGTCGCAAACCTCGCGCGCCTACATCTCCCTCTCTCTCTCTCCCTTGCTCGCTCTGTCTGGCGTGTAACCGAGGCCTTTAAACGATCGTCACTGGAAATCGAGCGGAATCTCGTCCGGAAAGCGCGATTTCTTTATTGCGCCCGCGGAAAATATCGCGGTGGTCTCGATTCCGGATGACATCACGGTCTCCTTGAGTCCGCGAGAGCGGCTCTGAGCGAGGATATGAAAGTCCTATCGAATTTTAATTCCACGTAACGTAACATAACGCGGGAATTGTAGCAGTAGTGTAGTAGTAGTAGTAGTAGTAGTAGTAGTAGTAGTAGCGGTGTAGTAGCAGTACAGCAATGGTTATTCTAGCGGATGTACAATCTGGAGCGATATCTGCATTCTAGATCTGTAAATCACGCTATTATTACCGCGTATTACGCGAAATAACGATCTCTCGTGAGATTTTATCGCGGTGCGCCGATATATCGCAATTTTTACCTTTTCTTTCTCGCATCCGCCCGACTGTACGTACCCTTTACGCTATTTCCCAGCTTGAGAAAATTATTCGCTCTTTTGTCTAGCTTCATCCCCCCTCCCCGCTCTCTTTCTCTCTCTTTCTCTCTCTTCCTCTCTGCCGTTTGCCGACAAATTCCGGGAAAAATCCCGCTTCGAGTTCGGCCGCGAGCCATAAGCCACAGCGGGCTTTAGGGCGAGGAAAAACACGAAAAGGGTAGAAAAATTACCGGAGAGGCAGAGAGGGGGAGAGAGAGAGAGAGAGAGAGAGAGAGAGAGAGAGAGAAAGAGAGAGAGAAAGCAGAAAGGGAGGCACAAGTGGAACGCGACGCACAAAGCAGCGAACGACAGGAGCAAGCTGCGAGCCTCGAGCCGCTTTGCGCCGCGCGCATGCGGTCGGAGCAGCCGCGCGCGTCTTCGCGCACGTGGACGCGCGCGCGGCGCGGCATGACGCGACTCGCTTGAACGTTCAGCCGAACGCAGCGCCGACACTCGAAACAGAGCTCGACACAGCACGGTTCGCGTAGGAAACGCGAGCGAGTCGAAGGCGGAGCAGGGAGAGACAGAGAGAGAGAGAGAGAGAGAAACGCCTGGGGCCACGCGGGTTAGCAAAATGGCCGTCGAATTTAGACTTACGTAACCGAGTCTCGCGTGCGTACCGAGCGAGCGAGCGTGCGTGCGTGCGTGCGTTTCCGGTCCGGGAGAAGAGGCCGTTTCTTTCCTTCCCTCGCGGCGCGGCAGCTGTCGAATATCGTTGGAGGGGCATTCTGCCGCGCCGCGCCGCGCCGCGCGCCATAGTCACGATAAGCCGCGCCTTTCAGAGCCGCCGCTAATTGCCCGCATGGGCGGTGTGCAATTCTTTCGTTCTTACGTTCTTAGAACAATGCGTGAGAGCATCGGCGGCAATTTCGTCAGAGTCTATCGAAGTGGCGTTTCGTCCGTACGCCACTCGAGGCTCGCGCCTCGCACTCGCGACCGGGGATCGTTTTCTCCTTCTCGTTTTCGTATCGACCGGGAGGTGGTCGAGGCATCGTTCTGCTGCGTGACGTTAGGTAGGAAGTTGTGTACGCGCGAGTTAACCGCGTCGGATAAATAGAAAGATGGACGGCTGTAGCACAGACTGTTTTTGATGATTTTCCATTAACTTTGATATTTATTTTGAATCGTGCTGCACGCGCGCGCGCGCGCGCGATTTTCGTTTATTGCGTGTTCGGTCTGTGCAAAGTATATTTGCATGCGACGATGCGCGCACGAAGAGCGCGTGCAAGAATGCGTGCGTGTAATAACACAATGAAGTTGCTGTAAAAATACTCGACGTCTTACGCGACTGTTGTCTCTCTCTCTCTCTCTCTGTCTCTCTCTCTCTCTCTCGCGCGCGCGCGCGCGCGCGAATTATATCACTCGCGCTGAAGAAATTCTCCTTTAATCTCCAGCCGAGCGCGTTGAAATTTCCTTTCGCGGCGGATTAACTGTAAAACGCGCGTTTTCACGTTGTTCGTGCGTCACCGTACATGAGGCGTTATCGCGTTATCGCGTTAATTATTCCCCCCTCGCCAAACGCTCTTGGCGATATCTTGGCGATATCGCGCGATTACTTGCGCAAAGTATCTCCCGTGAAATCGTTCGAATCGTTTTCTGGCTACACACGCGCTCGATTCACATTTTCTCATTCTTCGCGCACGATGCTAGCACGGACTAGCAACGGAAATTCACTCGCATCCTGCGGACTCGTCATCTCAGAGTGACGCAAATGACGGTCCTGTGACAGGACGCGCGGTGCAATTTGCTCGACTTGCCCGGTTTCGCGTCGCTGTCTCAAATTAAGCGGCTCATATCGTATGGACAGTTTTCCGACGCGAGACGCGGGCAGGATGCAAAGTATAGCTCTTATTCGAACGATATGTGGGAAACCACACGTTAGCGAGCTACCTAAAATAAGTGAATCGCGGTGTCGGTGCTTGGTACGCTTAAGTGACTTAAGAGATGTCGAGCACAAGGAATCGTTCGATCAGGTAAATTTCCATCCGACTCGATCGGCGGTCTAATACCGAAGCCCGGGCGTAAGCGTGAATGATTTAAGGAATCTCGACCGAAATTGCTCGCTCGTGATTGAAATGTGACGGAAATTCAGTTATCCGTTTTTGCCCCCGTCTCTTCCTTTTTTCCTTTTTTACTTTTTTACTTTTTTACTCGACTCCTCTCCGCGCTTTCGCGAGTCGGTTTATTCGATGTATTTTCGGCTGCGTCGTTCACGGCGTTATTGCATCGCGGTATCGTTTCATCTCTCTCTATCTACCTATCTATCTACCTCTCTCTCTCTCTCTCTCTCTCTCTGCTCCCTCGCGCGCGCGCGCGCGCGCGCATCAAGGCACGATCGATAAATATCAGGCGGTGAAATATCAGACGTCGACGAGCGGTGACGCGCGATAAGTCCAACGATTATTTGACATCTTCCGTTACCGAGGCCGAGCGAGCCTGTAATTTTATTCGCGCAATACGAAGCGCGGACGGGCTCTCTCGCGGTGTGCACAGGCCGCGCGAACACGACACAATTTGGCGGTGCAAAGTAGCGGCGGCCGGTCGGGTCGATATTGACCGGCGAATTGTGAGATTTGCGCTTACATAATTCTTTCTCGACGCGCGCGCGCGCGCGCGCGCCTATACACCTCGCGCGCGTCCTCGACTTCGAGAATCTTCCTCGTGGAATATTTCTGCGACCGCTCGCGCGCGTAATGCACCTGCGTGGCGCGGTATAAGGTGTATATCTGACGGACAGAGAAAGGCGAGCGAGAAAATTCGGATAGTACAGGCCGTTTCGCAGTCGCTATCGAGCGGCGCAGACCGTCGCCGCGCGGTCATCCTACTTCACGGGCTCTCTCGAGTCATGAATTATTATTCGACATATTTAACACGTGCCTCCGCGTCATCGCGGAAGAAAGCCTCCTTGCGGCTCGGAGCGAGTACAAGCGACGATAAGAACCGCGATTAAAGACGATTCATCAAATATCGCCCCCTGACTCGCGCGAGAGAGCTACGATAGAGAGATAGAGAGAGAGAGAGAGAGAGAGAGAGAGAGAGAGAGAGAGAGAGAGAGAGAGAGAGAGAGAGGGAGAGGAGAGAGGAGAGAGAGGCATCGGAGCATCGCGATCGCGATCACGCTCGACAAAAGCCGCGCAAGAACCGATCGTTGTATCGAACGGATATCGGAAGAGAAAGAGAGAGAGAGAGAGAGAGAGAAAGAGAGAGAGAGAGAAAGAGGAAGAGAGAGCTCGGGGGAAGCTCTCTCGGCGCGAGGACGAGAGGCACACGGTCGCTACATCGGATCGAATAAAGATTCGACGTGCCGTGGCGGATACGTCGCCTTCGCGCGCGCGCCAGTCCATCCGAACCGGTCGAGGTCGACGGAAAGCCGAAGAAAGCCGCGCAATAATGCCGCGGGTCGCGGCAAAAAGTCGCGTTCCTCGAGGAAAGATGTCGTGTCTAATAGCGAGTGCCCGCGGACGGCGAGGGGCCAGGGCCGGGCAAAGAAGTGGAAAAAGGACGACCATTAGATGCGGCAGGACGCGCGCGTCCAGCGGGATTAGGTATCCCACGTTTTCGTTTCCCAACCGCGGTTCATTCGCTCGCGGCCGAGCGGGAAGGAGCGGCGCGCAAAAATGGCGACGCGCGTTATTCCCTCGCGAGTTCCCTCGTCCTCTCGCGCGGCTTCCTCGCGCGATGGTCCCAGGCTTAGCTCTCGCCGGCGCTCACGGGCGGACGGTGCTCGGTGAAAAATGGACCGGCAAGAAGCGCCCCTCGATCCCGAGGCCGATTTACGTGACAGAATTCAATGCATCTCTGTGGCAACAACCGCGCCGAATGTGACTCGTTACTCGCGTGCACACGCACACACGCATACGAACGTGCGCGGCCCTTTCACCGCGAAACCTACGGGTCGACCAGAGTCGACGGTATCCACGCAGCAATCCAAACCATCGATGGAATTTACATTCGGCCTATCGAGTGAATTACGAAGCGAGCGTAACGACACAATTGCATTACGATTATTGCACGATATTGACATTAATTCGCGTTACCGTCGCGAGCGCGCGCGCGCGCGCGCGACCGACCGTTCCCGCGAGCGCAAATAATCGGCTGTAGAGTTTTTGAGGGCTGTTGATGTAAATACGCGCGTTTCGCCGCGCTCGGTCTTTGTTTCGCGAATCCGCGAATCCGCGTCCAGTCGACGCGTTCCCGGCGCGGCGCGGCGCGGCGGTCTTTTGAGATTCTTCGCGTATGCGTGCGTCTGCGCTTTGTAAATTGCGAATTATTCGATGCCTTTGTGAATTACGAATACGATAACGAGCGGGATTGATAATAATATGGGATACGACAACGGCCGCCGCTCTCGAGCGCGCCGGCGCGCGGCGGCGGCTCTCCGAGAGCGAGAATTCGCGCTCGCGCGGATATGCGCTCTCGCGAGCTCGCGAGCTCCGTTTCAGACGACTCGTCGACAGACAGGCGCGATCCCACCGCCGCGCCGCGCCGCGCCGGCGGTCAAGGGTGAGGAAAAAAGAGCGCAGCGGAATCGATTTGCGGCGGCGACGTCGCCGCCGTCGTTGTCGTAGATCGCTCTCGGAGCCGCTCTCTAGAACACAGCTAATGGACCAAGACTCTATTAATATTGATAATGGCGAAAATCAGGCCAATAAGCGATCGTGGTTGGTGTACTACTCGTGCCTCGGGCGCGGATCGCCCGGCCACTGCGATGTAGAGAGAGAGAGAGAGAGAGAGAGAGAGAGAGAGAGAGAGAGAGAGAGAGAGAGAGAGAGAGAGAGAGAGAGAGAGAGAGAGAGTCGCTCCGCGTGATCGAGCGCGCCATTTCGGCCGCGCCGACTGCTGAAAATCGCGCGCTCCGGCCGCGGAGAGTTCGGCGCGATCGCGAGTCGCGAGCGGAGGTCAGCTTTCGCGGGGTCGTCGTACAGCAATTCGCGCGATATTCAACCTCGAGGTGTTTGCTGCGAGTGACGGAAAATTCCAGGAATCGAACGTCATTCGACGATGAACTGTTTGCTAATTAGCTGATTGTCGTCCGAGTTTCTTTCCTCGCACGCGCGCGCGCGCGCGCGCGTAGCAGCGCGCGAGCGGGACTCGACACTCGCGGGACAACACAGCGAAAAGGACGTTCGGCGCATTCTTTTTTCCGCTCATCGCTGTCTTTTCGACACCTTCCGCTCGTCGCACACACCGCTGTGTGCGCCGCTGTGTGTTTGCCTGCTACAATTCGCTTCGCATACATAAGCGTGTCACGCTCGAGATTTGCATAAACCGATTAGATATGGTGTTTTCGCGAAATTGCCGAAGCGGCTATTCGCGTATATTATTTAGAATATTTCTCATTGAACAAAGCGCTCTTGCGCGAAAATTGCTGCCGCGTGTGTCACGTCCCCGGCCGCGGATTCTAAGATGGCGCTTCCGGGCGGCTCGTGTCACTCGCAAATCCGCGAGCAAGGAAATCGGTTCTTCGCCGAGCGTTCTCTCATCGATTTCTTTTCGCGGCCAAACGCCGAGAGACTGTTCACCGTCGCGTCGGTCAGTGCAGCCGCATCACTGCAGCCGTCGCGTGTCCGTTTTCGCGAGTCGCTCCCGGATGAAAAGCCCAGCGCGATAATCGATGCCGATGAGAGAACCCGCGGCCGCTCAAAAGTCCACGTGTGAATCGGCCGTAAATTAAAAAGAAAAGGAAAAGAAGAGAGAAAAAGAGGGAAGATTAGTCGCGGAACGGAACGGCGCGTGCTCGCTCTCTGGCCTTCGAGCGATTTTCCGCATATTTCCACTCGCTCTCGCACTTATTCGCCGCTCTTGTTATTAAGATCTTATCATCGGTGACGTAAGCGTCGCTCTGAAAAGCGGCACTGTGGGAGTCGGCGCACCACCAATTTCGCCGCTTCTTGCCCGTTTGATTCGCCTCTACCGCCGCTCGCGAGTCCGCGCGAGTCGCAGGAATCCGCTCTTGCGAAACGCGCGTGCCCGGCGCTCGTGCGACCTCCGGCCGGCCGACCGGCGACGTTTTGCGTAGAATCGCATTTCGTAATGATCGGCCGTAATGCCTTCGTAATTCGTCGGTTCTACACGATTAACAGATAGCGCCAAGTGCCGTCGCTGAAAATTCGACTTTGCTTATCGTCCGCGCTCGTGTGGGATTCACGACGTCGGGTGTTATCGCGCGAAAGAAATGGCGCGCGTGAACGAACGCCCGTGAGTCTTCGCAGTCTTCAGCCTCGAGATTTGTGTGCCTCCCCGTTCTTTTCTCTCTTTCTTTTTATCAGTATTTCTCCTCGTGATTGTTCGTACCTAACTCGCGGCCGAAGATACGCGGCCGAGTTCCCGGGATGACGAGGCCGCTCGCGTCTTCCGAATTGGATCGCTCCGACGCAAAGCGGCCGTTGGAGAGCTCGTCGGAGACTCGGAGGCGCTCCCTCGGAGCCGCTGTAAAATCGCCATCGCGTCCCTGGCGTCTGTTACTTTTACTGCGCATCGCGCGCTCATCGTTGCCGAAGCCTCGGACGCGTTCCACTCGCGCACGCTCCTCTCCGTTACCGGTCTAAATCGACAATAAGCGTTTATGTAAAGCAGCCGTCTCTCGAGATGGAAACGAAGAAAAGACTGGAGCTGTCTCTCTCTCCCTCTCTCTCTCCCTCTCTCTCTCTCTCTCTCTCTCTCTCTCTCTCTCTCTCTCTCTCTCTCTCTGTCAATTGGTCCGGGCGGAAACTATGGTAATTTACTCAACGCCGTTTCATGCGCGCGTGCAGGCTAAATCGCTGCGGCCTGACACGTTGCGCCGCTGCTGTCGGGTAACACGTTAAAATCACGGTGTAACCGAGCAATTGTCACTGTGGCGGTAACTCCGCGCCGTGCCGCGGAAAATACGCGCGTGGGAGAAACAAAACGAAAAAAAAAGAAAAAAATAGGAAAAAACGGCTCCGGATATTTCGCGATCGTCAAACTCCGCGCGCGCGCGTTGAAACGCGTCCCCCCGCCGTACGTCGCGTTCGAACCGCTCTTATTGCCGTTCTATTACAAGTCAAATTAGACGCACACGACGCTAATGGCGCCGAAATATTTTTCAGGCGTTATCATACACAGACGTATACACGTACGCGCACAAATGGGCGTGTAAACTGCGAGCAAAACTCGAGTGGCAGCAAAATTCTGCCGATATTACGCGCGACCGCGTCAGTCTCGTTGGCTGAATTCTTAAAACGATTTCGTCGATGTGCAACGTCGTGCGAAAGTAAATTGTTCTGCCGTATAACGCTCTCCCTCCCCCTCTCTCTCTCTCTCTCTCTCTCTCTCTCTCTCTCTCTCCGATAATTTTGAAGGAACTCGACGTTACTAGAAGCAGCGGTGTTTCGCGATACTCGCGAGAATACGCGCTCCTCTCTCGGTGTCTCTCCGCTTCCTTCTCACATCTCCTTTTTCCTTCTCTCACAACCATGACTGACTTACAATTTGCACAATCGATATAATTTTCAATCGCACAGGCTGTTTCGCTCGCGAGCACGATTCGCCCGGTGCTTCTGACTCGCGCTATTATTTTCGCGGCTCGTCTCTCCCTTCTCATAAAGTATTCCGCATACCTAAATGGCGCGTTATGAAAATACCGCGAAATAACGATTCGGAGGAGAGCATTTCATCAATTCCAGATTCATTTTACGTTTTTGACCGTCGCGTGTGTGCTTGTGTGCGTGCGCCCGTGTGCGCCCTCCGCGCGCTTCTGAAATATATCCGTATCATCATTCCAACGAGGCGCTGCACTCTTTTTGCGACCGTGTAACGACCGTGATCGCTCAATCATTAACCCTGCGGAGGGGTCACGGTAAACTCTATTCTTCGGATCAAGGACTGGCAAAAAATTGCGGCGCGCTCCGCGCCGAGCGTTTAAATGAGAATATCTGGGACGTTTTTGCGCCTCGATGTGCGATCTCAGCTGCGCGCGATATCACGTTGCAAGGATACGCTTGCGTCCGATCGGCGCGCGCGTGTCCTGCGGACGACGCGTTTCGGCGCTTTGCGTCAACGAGTTCGCGGGGAAGGGGCGAGTTAAATGAGCACGAAGACGACACGCGAAAGAGGAGCGATTTGGGATTTTCGCCAAGGCTTCGACGCAGCCGAAGACGAGCGAGCGCTTGAAAGTCGCGGAAACCAGCGAGTGCGATTGAGAATGCAAGAAACCCGCAGAGTCGAGCGTTTCATGTCCGGTAAACGCTTCATCTATCGACCGCCAAGTCGACCATAAGCGACTTGACAAACTTCGTCGTGACCAATTTCAAATGCAGTCGTCGCCGCATGTTCAATCTGGCACGGCTCGATGCGACAGAGAGCCGGCGAGAGAGGCAGTGCGACGGGGGAGGGGGGGGGAGAGAAAGGGAGAGAGACTGCTGCACCGCTCTCGTGTTTTCCGTTCCATGTTACGCACACCGGGACACGCGCTTCTCGGTCGTCGCCGCGTCATCTTCGTCGTCCTCCTCGTCGTCGTCGTCGTCGTCGTCGTCGTCGTCGTCGTCGTCGTCGTCGTCTGGTATGACGTGGTAATCGCGCGCTCGTGTGCGTGTACGTACATAGCCGTGTATTTCGCGCAACACACACACACACACACACAAACACACAAGCACGGTGCGTTTTACGCGTGTGTGCGTGACTGCGTGTACGCGAAGAAAGACGGCCGGCGAGAGAGAAAGAACGAGAGCGCGGCAGAGGGAGCGGGAGGGAACGAGAGAGAAAAAGAGGGGCAGACAGGGGGAGAGCGAGCGAGAGGGTCTGGAAAGGAGAAGAGCGGCGTATGTTTTTGCGTCGGGCAGTATCGCACGCAAGTGCATTTCGACGGACGAGTTGCGCCGCGGCGCGCCGGCAGGAGCGTCCCCATTCTAGTTCGGCTATCTACATCGCTAAGTTTACGTAACCGCACGAAACCTGTCAGCCGACATTTCGGTACTAACCAATGGCAAACCGTCGTCGCTGTCGTCCTCCTCCTTTCTCTCTCTTTCTCTCGTTCTCTCGTTCTTTCTCTCTCTCTCTCTCTCTCTCTCTCTCTCTCTCTCTCTCTCTCTCTCTCTCTCGCTCTCTCGCTCGCTCTCTCTTTCTCTCGTTCTCTCGTTCTCTCTCTCTCTCGCTCTCCGTTTCTCTCTCTCTCTCTCTCTCTTTCTCTTCCCTCTGCTCGTTGACGACGGTCGCGGCCGTGGCGGTGGCTTTATCACCGCCGGTTTTTCCTCCCGCGTCGGATTAGGCTAGCCGCGAGCCACGTGGCGAGCAACCTCGGGAAAATCGACGTTTCGCGCGATCGATCGTCGCCGGCGCGCCACTGAACCAGATGCGAAACGCGATCGATTCGCGGAATCGCCGTCGCCGGCAAACCGCAATCATCTGCACGCATTAATTGTCGGAGAGACGCTTGATGTTATTATTGTCGCTTTCCTTACTTTGCGGCGGTCGTGTAACGCTGAGATTTGCTGGGGAGGGGGGGGGGGGAGTGACGGGGGATCGGGACGCGCGCTTGAAATATTAAATTCCTTCGTTCGCGGAAGACGCGCCGCCGTGTCAGGAGCGCGTCCTCGGTATCGAGCGAGAGAGATTCTATCAATTTTCGAAGGGGGTTTCGTTCGTATTCAGTCACGAATTAAATGGAAATTGCATACACCGCGCGGCAGCTCCGCGCGCGAGAGCGCGTGTAATTTCTCTCTCCTTTCTGTTTCCCCGCTCCCCCCCCCCCATTTTTTCCGTCCGTACACCAGGGAGGGGGGATACACTAGGCTGCACGTCGGAAATATACCGAAACCCGTTTACTTTTTCACCGCGAGAGCACACACGGCCTCTTTATACTTACTGCGGCGAGGCCACTGATTATCTTATATGCGCTCTTCAATGTGCGGAATACCAGGTAGAAGCGCCGAGCGGAATTTAATGGTTGAATTCTGCAGTCGGCGAGTACGCGAATCTAGCTGGCGGAACTTACGTAACCGAAAGCCCCGGCGATATGAATTAATTAATACGAATTAATATCGCGTTGTTCTTTTCTCCCCCACTCCTCTCTGCGTTGCATGGGGAGGGGGGAGGAGGGGGCTTCTAGTCTCTCTCCTCGTCCGATGTTACACGCGTGTATGTCCGCTCAAACGGCCGCCGCCGCCGCCGCCGCCGCCGCGGTGAGATTCGTCGGCGAGAACCGCAACCCCGGACGCAACGAATCTTCGCGTTGTGTGCACGAGGGATCATTCCCGCGCAACGGAGATATTCATCGGGTGTGCAACCCCGGACGTGCATGCACGTGCGGGGTGTATTAAAATTCAAATGCAGCCGGTGTGTACAATAAGAACTTCGGAATCTCGAGATTGCGCTGGGATTAGACAGACGGAAGCATCGGGGCACGTTTGTGCGCGACTACAACCCGAGGCGCATTTTTAGGAGCGCTTTCCGCGACGTATCCTTTGCCGCTGCTCCAAAGCAGGCCTACTCCCTCCCCCTGAGCCCCCTGCCTCCCTCGCGGAGAGCATTCCCCACGTGCGAGCACACTGATAGAAAAATATAGTTGAATTAACTATAATCTCACTATATTTCGTAGTTCATTTGGGCGTTCATTTGGGCGTCATATTTTTATAGTTCGTGGAACCTGCAAAATATAATAGAATAAACACAAATATGTAGTCCAATGATTGTCTTAAATAATTGTTTAGTTACTTTTACCACATATATGGTAATTTCTCATTCACAAATATAGTGAGATTTAATATTCACTTAGTTACATCTGTCATCATTTTGCAAATATTCTGATGATATTGACTATATAAAAGAGTTACTTTACCTACCTTTTTATATTTGTATCCATACAATAATTTTAGTTTAACTTACTATAATTTTAGTTTAACTTACTATAATTATATGGTTGGTTATACTATGCCTATATCGTAATTATTACCGATATTATTGTAATACTTACTATAAATATGATATTTCGGACTATAATTTAGTTACTATATCATTATAGTTCCTAATATCATGTACTTTTCTCTCAGTGCACTGCTTCGCCTCACCTCTTGGCTCTCGCCCTCGCCCTCGCCCTCGCCCTCGCCCGCCCCTTTAATTCGTCTTCCCTCGCGATCTCCCTTCTTATTTCTGTGATTCCGTTTTCCGATTCTCGATATCGGCACGCGCGATCCTCGATTCGCGTCCGTCCGTTCGATCGCGAGGACGACGGATGACGCGACGGAAGAGCGAGACGGCGAGTTCCCGGAGGATTAGAGGTCGTGTGAAGGGAAAGAAAAGAGCGGGCTTGTATCTCTGGACGGTTCCCGTGTGGAGGCCGACCCCTTCATTTGCTGATACAGTGTTTATGAGGCCGATGAGTGAGATATTGCCCGGTGAAGGGGAGGGGGGATATTATATTTCGTCGAGAGTGTCGGGCCTCGCGACGCGTCGCTCGGCGAAATTCAACAACAAGTGTGAGACATATATTCGTGCTTATTGTTTTTTTGTTTCTCTTTGCTCGTTCGCCCCCTTTTCTTTTCCTCTTCTAAAGAATGCCGTCGACCTGTTGTTGCGCATATCTTTGAAGAAAAGCACACAATTGTAATAAAGATTAAATTTATTCTTGCTTCCAATACCTAACCTAACCATTCATATCGTACGAGGTTAGGTGAGTATTGTTGATGAAAATCCGAAATGGGCATTCGGAGCGTTGAGATCAACAATAACGATCACGGTGAAGGTCAGTGGTGGGGAAAACGATGTGTTTATGTTTGGAAGATAGAGACGCGGATCATAAAAAACGATGTCGCGATAGAGGTAGGCAGTTAGTCGCTGTTGGACGCTCGAAAGAGACGTGCCATCGCCACTCGTGCTGAAGGTTGGTGAGTGTTAATCAAATAATTGTTTTGTAATGTTCGTCGGGTGACCGGGGTCGAGCATTGTTCCCTAAAGGCTCGTCTACAATAGCTGTAAGAGTAAGGCTGTAAGGCTGTAACGTAAGCTGTCAGCGAATGAAAATCTTTCATTTCGTGTCTTGCAACCTTACAGCCTTACTCTCACAGCTAATGTAGACGAGCCTTTACACAATTCGTTGTTTTCTCTTAATCCCAAATACCGGTATCGTCGTGCGTTTCCCCTTCGACACCGGTCCGATTCAGATGTTTTCTTGATCGCCGGACCGGCCTCGCCGTGCGTTTTCCCGGGGGGGGGAGGGGGCGCCTGGTATGACCTAAGTGATCTGAGCCAGCAGCTAAGAGGGACATCTCGTGCGCTTTCCCTTGATGTCCATTGTACCTCTTGGTGCTGGATGGTGAGCTTTAGGCTGGGATACGTTGGTGATTTCCTCGTGCGCTTTCCCTTGGAGATCTCCGACTGCTCGCCAGCGGTTCAAGTGTGCACCATACCCCCCATCCGGACCGCCATTTTTAATCAATTATCGCGTGAGATAATTACGCGAAAGCCTGTCCTGGCACTCGGTGCGTCTTCGTATCCCGCTCGACCGACGAGCGTCTAAATTATATTATCGTTATGCTGTCTATTGTTTTTTCTGTGTTTACTACCTCGAACTGCTCGTTTATTCATTCGGCTCTTAGTGTGTATGCACAAGGCAAATAAACAAAAGAAGAAAGGTCATGTCTATAGGGACTCGCTTTCATGTTGTTTATACATCCTATACGTTACTCTTACACAAGCTTCTCTCTCAGCCGTTGCGTCGCTCGGTCGCGAAAACGCGCGAACCTGGTGTCAACCTGGCGGCCGATTAGAATGGAACGAGAGCATCGAGAACCGATCGTTCCCGCCGATAGTTTTTATCCGCTTGCGGCAGTACCTTTCGTTTCGTACGTCGAAAGTTAAGAAGGAGAAAAAATGAGAGAGAGAGAGAGAGAGAGAGAGAGAGAGAGAGAGAGAGAGAGAGCGTAAGAAACCTCTCGGTGTTTTTCGGAAGAGTCCGATTCTCGGACGATTCTCGTTTAATCGAGCGAGACGAGTCCGAGCGAGATCGTGCTGCGAAAAATTGCAAACGAGCTGCAAACAGTTACAAAACAAGATACAAATTGTGTGTTCATCACTTTTTACCGTCCAAGTCGAGCACCGGCTTTCCATCGCTGGTGGCACATCGTTATTCCCGTTTTCGATTCAGGGATTTAGCACGCGGTTGCGATTTTCATCGATCAATCCAACGCGATCGACGAGTTCCGGAACGTTAATAGATTAGCCAGAGATTAGCCTGAAAAATTCAGACAGGTTGAGACAACGGATTTCAACGTATCCGCGCGCGATTTTTCCAAAATATTTCGCGTGACGATTGGAAACTGCGGACCAGATTCTCTCTCTCTCTCTCTCTCTCTCTGTCGGCATGCGTACTACATTTTCCTCGTAGCGGAGGCAAGGAAAAAAAAGTGAGAAGAAACGGCAAACAATATTTTCAGCCATTTCGCCGAGCGCTTTCCTCATTAAACGAAAACGAAAGGAGAGGATTCGCCTCTCTCTCTCCCCCTCTCTCTCTCTCTCTCTCTCTCTCTCTCTCTCTCGCTTCGTTGTTTTTCCTTCACCACAGGCCGCGCGAATTTCCGTTGCTGCCGGGCCACTCGGCAAATTTGGCGTTTCATCGATGGTGTGCGCGGCCCCCGTCGTAGCCGCGGACGCCGATATGCATGTACCGTGACTGCGTCGGAGTCAACAAGTTGTTCAGCCGGACCACCACCCCGTCCCCCAACTAAATTCCACTTCCTATAATTATTAGACGTCATGTATCGCGCCGCTGCCGACCAATTTATACCGGAGCTGACGCGCGCGATGCATCGGAACCTCTCCGGCCGGCCGGAGAGTGTTGATTTTCGTGGCGCGTTTCAATTTTGCATCCCACCCTCTTCCACGTGATTCCGCCTATCCGGTGGATCGCGTGTACTATTCGTTCGTCTAGCACGCCACCGCCACTGCTATTGTTTCCGGGTGCTCGAATTTTCGTACGCAGTCCGTTACGCCGCACTCGTTATGAACTCTCCGACTCCAAGTTCCTATGTAATTTACGCGGTAAACGTAAACCTCGCTGCGTGCCCGACAATTCCTCGCTGCTTTCTTCCTCTCTCTCTCTCTCTCTCTCTCTCTCTCTCTCTCTCTCTCTCTCTCTCTCTCTCTCTCTCTCTCTCTCTCTCTCTCTCTCCCCCTCTCTCTCCCCCTCTCTCTCCCCTCTCTCTCCCCCCTCTCTCCCCCTGTCTCTTTTTCTCTCTTTCTCTCCTTCTCTTCCTCTCCCTCTCTCTCTTTTTCTCTCTCTCTCTCTCTCTCTCTCTCTCTCTCTCTCTCTCTCTCTCTCTCTCTGTCCTGTTCTTTTTCTTTTTTCAACGGATGATCGGTGAGATGAGCGATTGAGATCTTAACTATTGATTGAGGTCCCACGCCGCGGCGTATTTCCACAGTTACTCGAAATCAAAAGCCGCGCGCGAGTTGAAGGGAGACGCGATTGCGACGGGACAAAAATTCGTTGTCCGACGCACTGAACCCCACGCGCGCGCCCGAGCAGTCGAGCGGATTTTTCCCGCTGTTTATTCCCGAGCCCTTCGTGACGATCGCGCTCCCGACTTCTCTCTCTCTCTCTCTCTCTCTCTCTCTCTCTCTCTCTCTCTCTCTCTCTCTCTCCCCCCTCTCTCTATATATCTCCCCCCTCTCTCTCTTTCTCTCTCTCTCGAGTCGCTCCTGTCCACGAGTGACGGCGAGAGATTCGCAAGGCTGCTGGAGAATGTAATTCGATAAAGCCTGATCGTATTCATTTAACGAGGATCGCGGCGAGGGAAACAATTTCCCGTGCGTTTTCGCCGCGAGCGGATTCGCACGGCGGTCGTTAAGGTTCGTCGCACGTCCGCCGTGTGTAAGGAGTCGCCGAGCGCGGAGCGCACCGTCGATACGTTTCTTTATACACCTATACGCGCGGCCAGGTCAACGCCCTTTCACCTCCCGACGAGGCGGCGGAGGAAATATTAATTTCAAGATTTTTTGTCGAGCTTCTCTCCTCGCTCCACCCTGCCGCCCTTCCTCCTACACCACCTCCTCTCTTTCTCTCGTTCCCTCACGCTCGCTCGCTCGCTCTCTCTCTCTCTCTCTCTCTCTCTCTCTCTCTCTCTCTCTCTCTCTCTCTCTCTCTCTCTCTCTCTTTTCTCTCCTCATTTCCACCCTACATCCCAATACCGACAAAAGCGGAAGCGAGGAAGAGCTCGCGGCCGGTCGGTCGGCCGGGGCATTAATTTGCAAAGTCGTAAACAAGACGACGCGCTGTCGATACTTTTAATAAAATGCCAGCAATTAAATTGTGCGGGAACCGGTAATGGTCGGACGGCCATGACGGGTCATAGGGGAGGGTAAGAGGAGGGCGGCAGGGAGGAAGGCCGGGTAGAGAAGGAGGAGGAGGAGGAGAACGTTCGCGGGGGTGGTCGAGCGAAAGCGGTCGGGTGAAAGGTAATATCGAACTCGTATTTTAGGTGGACGGTGGTAGGAGCAGGAGGATGAGGAAGAGATGGAGGAAGAGGAGGAGCGGGAGGGAGGGGGAGGAGGAGGAGGAAGAGGAGGAGGATCGGATGGAGGAGGATGAGAGGGCGAACGGGTAGCAAAGGCGAGCGGAGGAATCGAAGCTCTCTGACGGTGGGGTGGGTGGGGTCGGGCAACGGGGAAAGAAACAAAAAGGAACTCGCGGGAACAAAAAGAAAGCCGCGTCTTTGGGGGGTAGTGGTAGTTAACCCCCACCCTCGCGTACGGTCCGCGACAACCCTCCCACCTGCGCGCTCTCTTTCTCACTCTCTCTCTCTCTCTCTCTCTCTCGCTCGCTCTCTCTCTCTCTCTCTCTCTCTCTCTCTCTCTCTCTCTCTCTCTCTCTCTCTCTCTCTCTCTTTCTGCCCCTTCCTTCCCGGCCCTCTCACGCGTCCTCTTTCCCTCTTCCTCCGGTTCTCGTCTTCTCTGGCGTCTCCCCTCTTCTTCCGTCTATATCTCCTCGTTTCTGAAATTTTTGAATATCCGATCAATAGGTAGCCGCTCGCTGGGAAAAAACCGGGTGGGGAGGCATGAGATGAGTACCGCCGACGGAACCGCCGTCTCTCCCGCATCCACCGCCCACCCCGCGCCGCCCTATCCGCCCGCAAGACCCATCGGCGTTGTTTCAGACAAGATTTATCCGTATTTCATCGCGAACGCGCGCGGCCGATGCCCCCGCGCGCGTCTTCGAATTAATTATTCGATATCCGCTCGTCGCTTTGCGCTCGTTCCTGCATCCGAGGAACGCGCGCCATCGCGAGAGAATAACTTCATTATCGTTGCCCGTTGCTGGCTCGTAGCTTAATCCCCGGGATGCATGCGCTTTCCGTCTTTCGAAAGATGCGACAATATAGAGTGAGTGTGTGCGCGCGCGCGCGCGCGCGCGAGAGAGAGAGAGAGAGAGAGAGAGGAGAGAGAGAGAGAGAGAGAGAGAGAGAGAAAAGACATAGATATCATCCTTACTTTTTGTTTATCCTTCAAACACTAGCCGGGCATTCAATCACCATAGGCGATTCCGAGCACCGCACGAGGCCGGGTTATCGCGAGAGCTATCGGATTGAATGAAAAAAGGGCAAAATGAAAAAGAGATACTGCCTGTCAGTGGCTCCGTGTATCGTTATCGAGTGGCGGAATAATCGAATCGCGCGGCGATTCGAGGCCGTGCCATGGCGAGAGCCGGCGCGAGCGACGGCGAGTCAAATTCGGCCGGTGCATGTTTTCGCGACACCTGTGGAACTTCGAGTATCGATCCGCGCGATCACAGCCATCATGCGCCTCTACTCTCTGCACCTCCGCGTACACCACGCGCACCCGTTCGGTGCTCCGCGACTTCTTCGGAGGGTCGCACGCGAGAGCATTATTCATGAGAGCGAAGGCGAGTCTTTTAGTGAGTCCGTGAGTGTACGCCGTGCGCGGTGCATGTATGTGTGTGTGTGTGTGTGTGTGTGTGTCTGTCTGTTCTATCACATGTGTGTACGTCCGTGTATCGCCTAGAACGCGTCTCAGCCGGGCCTCGCGAATCCGATCGTCGCCGGTTTAATGCGTATGCACGTAGCATTCTCGCGGCGTTCCCGCGCTCGCTCCCGGAGAACGAACGGAATTTCCTCCTCCTTCCCCTCCTCCTCCTTCTGTTCTGTTGCTGTTGCGCCGCCACCGACGAATATTATTCATAAGAATACGAAGTTCCGCCTCGGGGACGTTTCACGCGCGCGCTCGCGCGGATATCGAAGTAAACCACCTGTCACACTTCCGACGAACTCTAGCTACTCGGTCCTACGTCGTTCACGACGACAATAATTCCACCGCGCGCGGTCGACCGATCAATTCGCGACTATAATCAAAATGCGCCGCTGTGCGCGGGGCTAAAAAGTATTGTAGACTGGCTGGGGCTGGCTTTTCGTGGGACATCGGTAGATACCTCGAGCCGAGAAATCCAACGTATATACCGCGTGACTGAAACCGCGAGCTGCTTCCGCGAATGTATATCAATAATGGATGCGTCATGCTTTTCAACTATGCTCTGCATAGTTTAGCGAGGCCTACCAATGCGCAGTCCGTTATCGAATCATTGTCGTCTCCTCGTCGCGGGGAATCGAGCGTCGCCGCCGCTCGTTCGTTAGCCGCCTTCATCAAAGCTCTCTTTTGGCTCTCGCCAGATCGCGATGTTCTTGGCAGAAGCGTTCGACTTTTTCTCATTGTCGGCCCGGCACGAGCTGTGCGTCTTGTCCGTAAATTCCCGGGGAATCCATGCGTCGCGAAAGCGCTGCTTCAAGCGTGCCGCTTCCCGACTAGAAATTTTGATCAGGTTCACCTAACATTGATAAGGACCTAATAGGGTGAATGAAAGGTAATCCTAAGCAAGTCAGTCCTTATAATGTCCTGACGAGGAAATGAGTAAGAAAGACCTTTATAAGGTTATAATGATTGGGTCCACATTAGGATCTTAATGTACCAACCTAGTACAGTGATATAATATGGTTCAGTTAATCAGGTTCTCGTCGGGATCTTATTCATTGCGCCTAATATGATTTGCATTATCAAGTTTTACCAGAAAAACAATTTTTGAGTATCATTTCCAAATATAAAGATGTTTGCATTGAAAAAACACTCCAGATCACTTGAATATATTCGTAAAATGCTATAGAAACTATCCCTCTTTTAGCAGTCAATAAATAGTTGTAAAATTAACGTGACATGCAACTTTTCTCTTTAGCACTACTTTATGTCTTGTCACCCTGTGATACTTTATGATCTTATGATATTCATTTTATGTTTCTTTTCCGAAACATTTTACAAGTAGGTGCTTAAGCAATCTGAAATATTATTTCATGCAAATATCTTTTTATTTGGAAATGACATGAAAGAATTTTGCAGCGTGTCATTTCCTATTTCTAATGTCATCATCCAATATAGCCGTGGCGAGTAATTAGGAGCCATAATTTGAAAAAAAGAACGTAATAAGGATTCCATAAAGTAACTCAATAAGGACCTGACTGTGAATCCTTACTAAGATCCTGATATCCACGCTGCGTTACATGAGTTACTAAGACCCGATAGTATTACCTTATTGGAACCTGATGTCCAAATGAGGATGTTAACCTGATCAGGACCGTGGGATAAATTTCTAGTCGGGTCGTAAACCGTGGAAAACAGCTTGATACATTTTTCCGAGCCGAAAACGACGCAACCGAACGCACAAGCAGGTGAAATATTGTTGGGGGAAATGCAAAGGTGGTGTGTAGGCGTTTGACGAAAGGTCATTCAGGAGAGCTTCAGGAGGGCGCGATAGTGATCGCGCTGTGCTCGTCAGAGAATTCCGAGACTGTGTCTCGAGGCTCATCGCCGCGCGAGAAGCTGTCCTTTGCGAGGACATCCGGCGCGCAAAGTACAAACGCGCGCGCGCGCGCGCGCGTGCCTCGGATCTCGCCTCAGAGGGAGATTTGGCGAGCTCGTCAGCACGGAAATGCGCATTTTCATTTGCCAAAAACGCCGAGGGGAGTTCGACGACGACGGGTGCGTCAAAGCTCCCGCGGGGAGCTCGCCGCAACGGGAAGCAAGTGGAGCGGCTTGCAGCGGCGCGAGTGCATCGAGGGTGCTGTGCTGGTTGCAACGACACACGTCGTGCAGCCGGGGTGCGCGGAGGGTGGTCCGCCGCCCGCTACCGCCGCCGCCGCCGCCGCCGCCGCCGCCGCCGCTGCCGCCACCCAGTCGTCTTGACGATGGGATCCGCGTCGGAGCGGAGCCGAGCGAAGCTGAGCCGGGTCGGACGGGCGGGGGGCGGGGGAGGGGGCAGGGAGGGAGGAGTGACACACTCCTATTTCGGAGCGTTTCATAATTGAGACCGCGCGCCGCGCGCGCGGAAGCAGCGAGCGCGAGGGATCGATAGCATTTTTTTTCTTTTTTCTTTTTCGGGGTAGGAACCCAGACATGTACGTGTTCAAGGTAGGGACCGCGCGGGGGGTTGGGAAACAGGACGGGACGGGACGGGTCGGCACGGGACAAGGGGTGAGGTGGCGGGGGTGGCGAAGGGTTCGCCGCTCGTGTGACACGTCAACCCGTGGTGCGACCAGTATAGCCGGCAAGCTCTGGTATAGCGACGTGCGAAGAGGGTGCGCACGTAGACGGGGGTTTGGACACACACGGCTGTGAGGCGAGGTACGGCGGGGGTCGCCTAGGGAGGGCTTGCTTTTCGACAAAGAGACGACGACGTTTTTTTATAATTGCGTTTTTAATTTGATGGATTCTTTGATGCGTTTCGCCGTCCTTTCCCCCGCGCGACGAGGGAGTTGGTGGGCGAAGGAGGAGAGGGGGAAAGAGAGAGAGAGGGAGGGGGAGAGAGAGAGAGAGAGAGAGAGAGAGAGAGAGAGAGAGAGAGAGAGGTGGTGTGCGGGAGTAGAAGAGTCGGACGAGGATGAGAAAGAGGAGAAAGAGGTAGAGGCGGAGGAGCAGGAGAAGGAGGAGAAGGAGGATGGGGAGATCTCGCGCGTGGTTGTGTGCACGCGCGTGCGAACGAGTGTGAAAGAGGATGGGCAGGAGGGATGGCGGTCGAGACACACGACGAGAGAAGCTACGAGAGCTTTTCCCGTGCCCGGCATGACACCCCACCTCCACCCTCCCCCCGTCGACCACCCTCACTCTTTTGCAATCTGTGCGACGCGCACATCTTCACCTCCGCAGTGTACCGTCGTCAGACGAGAAACAGTTCTCTCCCTATCTTTCTCTGTCTCTTTCTCTCTCTCTCTCTCTCTCTCTCTCTCTCTCTCGCTCTCTCTCATTCTCTCCCTCTCATGCCTGCTGTGCGCAAGCACACGTGAGCCCGACGTCATTCATTGTCCGTCTCTCTTTCGTCTGTCGGACCTCGTCCGCCGTTTTTCGTTCAGAACATCCTAAATTTACGACATCATTAGGCTCGCGCTCCGGCTCTCCCCTATCGCATGCACATGCCCGCCTTTTTCCACGGGTCAAGCATGATGTTCTAGTCTAGTGCCGAGGTGTGTCTCGAGTGTAAATCTGTTGACGGAATTGGAGATCTCTCTGCGGCTCGAGGAAAAGTAATACGCGGAGGAACGCGCGCGCACGTTTGCGCAGTTTGCGCAGTATCGTACTCTGTTACTTTGTTCTATTCACTTTGCTAGGACGAGTATGCCTGTGAAAAATTCGCGATCCGGCGGAATGCTACCACTCGAGGTGATCCGGCAATGATGAGAGGAGATAATACAGAAACGAATGATGAAAATGAGAAAGTTACACGACTTTCACATTCTATGTTAGCATCTCCGTGAAAAAGGAAGCAAGTTTCTGATTGTGGAGAAGCTCATACATCGTTGCGAAGAGACGTGTCAGACGATGATCGGAGCGCGCGGCTCGTATTTCCCCTAATTGTTGTCTTTATGATTCAAAGTGCAAACCTGTTACACAGCTGTTAACGTAATATATGTACGCATCACGGCGCGTTTATGACATCTCGCGAGTAGCGGGCAACATCAGCGACGATACGCATCGCGCGGGCGTGATCGTGAAAATTCTGCAAAAAGTTACGACAACGCATTATATTGCGCGGCACAAACGATACACGAGAGAACGCGGAACGCGATACACTAATATCAGATAAAAGTAATTATTTAATACTCCGAAATTAATAGCACACGAAAAAGTACTAAACCCGCGCAAACAGCGCGATATGATAGCTTAATAAAAATCCCGCTGATACGATTTGCCCAGTAGTGGTGCTTCCTCTCTCTTTCTCTCTCTCTCTCTCTCTCTCTCTCTCTCTTTTTGCCTTTCTCTCTCTCTCTCTCTCTCTCTCTCTCTCTCTCTCTCTCTTTTTGCCTTTCTCTCTCTCTCTCTCTCTCTCTCTCTCTCGTCAAACCATAATTAATTTTATCCGATGTGCATTATCCCGGCGGCGGCGCGTGCGCGCACGTGTATTTAGCTGAACGACGTGCCAGAGTCTCGCTCGTTTTCAAATTCTCTGGGATACGCGGAGAGTACGCGGGTGAAACGAAGCGATTTTTATTGCATTTCGCAACTCGGTACCGCGGCTGGAAATTGCGCCCAACGAAACATTTTGTTTTAGTGTTTTTTCTTCTTTTCTTTTTTTTTGTTTTTTTTTCATCGTTTCCCCTTTCATCGCTCTCTGTTTCTCTCACGATCCTGCTCTCTTTCTCGCTCGCTTATTCTCTCTCTCTCTCTCTCTCTCGCTCTCTCTGTTTCGCGTATGTCCGCACTCTTGCTCGACTTCTACGATACTTTTCACGATGTTTCTATTTGCCCGAGCAAATAATTTCCATTCCGCCCGTCGATCTCCGGCCGTTTTCGCGACTCGCGTCATCCGCGATCGTCCGCGCGTTACGATTGACTCGGAAATTGATACAATTATATCACGGCGGCGAAAACTTTTTAATCCATTAGCGATTCGATAGCGTGTCATTTTTACGCGGGTATTAATTAAAATCCCGGCCGCGTCGTATCGGTATTCGTTTGTCATTCGCGGCGACACATCGCCGGACCCGACAATGATGAAAATATCGATGTCGGGCTTTACTCGCGCGCGCGCGCGCGCGCTCATTCGCTCGCGGGGGTGTTCCGACAAACGCAGCCGCGCGCATGACGCGCCGATCGATTCGGCGAGTCGCTTTTTTCTGACACGTGTCATGATTTCGATTTCGTGCGTCGCGTAACTAATTTGAGATAATCATCAATAATTACGGGCAGTGTCTGTTACAAGCCCGTCCCCTTGAAAACGATTGGCGGTTAATGTCGTAACACGTATCGCTCTTGAAAAATGCACGCGCGCGCCGATACTTAATTTGCGCCATTAGACACGGGGCGATTAAAAATTTACCAATATCCGCGAGTTTGGATGTATTGGCAAATCTGTCCGCGATATTTCCATCCGGCGTTCCGCGCGCTGCTGTTACGGATGGATATCGCGTTAAAATCGTTGCGCATTAATTTATCGCTGATTTCGTTTTTACTCTGAAAACAAGTTCCAGCGTAGATCGGCATTAAATTGTCATAAAAGTATCGATTGAATTTTAACGATGTGCTCGCCGCGCGTTTTCGTATCATCGCGCGCGTTATCCTTCGTCGTATCCTCTGCAAATTCGCGCGCTCGCGTGTTTACAATGTATCGATAATGATATTAAGCGCCGTGACAATATTCTCTCTCGGGTCTCGGATCAGAAGCGAACTCCGTGAAAAAAAAGAAGAGAGAGAGAGAGAGAGAGAGAGAGAGAGAGATAAAAAGCAGCGACACATAAGCGACAAGAATCGAATAAACTCAATAGCGGCGGTTTACCGTTGTAATAATGCTTCGCGTACACTCTCCGCGATTTATTCGCAAGACTCGCAAGAAGAGCGCGCCTCGTAGCGACTCGATTCAACCAGTCGAGCGTTAACGCGCCGTGTTAACGCCGGAGTGATTTGCGGAAGAGGGAGACTTCTCTCTTTCGCTCCACGTCCACAATTAGATCGCGCCACGGACTAGCGCCGCCGGGCTCGACGCCGAGAGCGTGAGCAGCGCCGCAAATTTTCGTCACGCCGTCGACAACGTCGCGAGCTTTATACGCGAGCGTCTGCACGCCGCCGCGAGATACGTCTGTCTGCTGCCGCGGCCGAATTTCGCACGATCGCGCTCGTACGATGCTCCCGCGCGAGACTAAAGCTCACGACTCGCTTTATACGGGGAAGAAAGTGGCGTCTGAAGTGTTAGGGACGTGTATCCCCTTCTCGTCGCGAGGTGGTGATGTGCCAGCGCTAAGAGTCGAGCGGAAGCTGTGTGCTGCACGTTCGCGCGCGCGCGCGCGCGCGCGAGCGAGAGAGAAGGTGAGCGACGGCAAGAGGAAGAAAGAAAGAAAGAAAGAAAGAGAGTTCGCCGTGGCTGCCGCGGCTGAAGGGGTTGCCGGGGCGGGGCGGCAGGGGAGGTAAAGTAGAAGCCTAAATTTAGTAGACACCCGAGTATAGTCATGCAAAGAGAGGAGAACGAGGTGTGTGCCTAAGAGAGAAGAGGAAGAGAGCGAGAGAGAGAGAGAGAGAGAGAGAGAGAGAGAGATAAAGTGAGAAGGAGGACGACAGAGCTCGGGAGTGGGTCAGAGGAAATTCTGTGCGTTGGTGGCGGCGGTTTAGGGTGGCAAAAGGAGGACAGAGGGTGGAAGCAGTGGAGGGTGAAAGGAGGAGAGGGTGAGGAACGAACTGTTGCTTCGCCGAGAGGAAGAGAGATAGAGCGAGAGAGAGCTATACCCGCGCGCGCGCTGGGTTGCTTCCAGCGTAGGATTCTCGAGAGCCTCCAAACAGGATTTAAGCCTCTTCACCATCCGCGAAGACTATCGCGCTCCTCCCGATATCCAGTGGCAATTTTCCACGAGACGTTCCACGTTCGGCCGTTGCACGACCGCTCCGCGCAAACATCGTCCTGGTTTGATTTCGTCCTCGATACCGGAGGACTCCGAGTGGCGGGCTGTGCGAATACCGAGTGCCGCGGGCGCTTCCAGGCGTGAATTCTCGCTCGCCTCGTTATCCGTTACTGCACTTCGTGACTTAATCGAAGCGGTCGTCCTCGACGCGCGACGTGCGATTACTGATGGTACACGCGAGAAGCTACTTGTGTGTGTGTCGGCCCTCGCAAGTCACACGGATGTGACGGTTTGTAAAAATATCTCCGCGAACTCGTCCGCAGTTGACTATTTTTTTCACGTCAACACCGTAAATACAAGGATATTTTGGCCCCTCCTTCTCTGAAAATCGTCTCACGTTGGCTCACGTTGGCTCACGTTGTCTCGTGACAGCGGCCAATCTCCTCCTTCTCGATCGGAGATGGCTGCAATGAAGTGTCTGAAGAACAAATCGCTACGAAGCGAAACTTTACGTTCATTCGTATTCTCTCGAGGTCAACGCGACGTCGACTCAAGGTCGACGTACGGGAAAGAGCTCGAAGCATCGTTGATCCGCCGACTGCCGCGCCGCGCCGCGCCGCGGTTCCTAATCACCGTGAAGAGGCGCGAACGGTTTATTCCGGTTTTATCAATTACAAAAGCCCGGCCTCTCGGCACGATACTCTCTAGACGTACTGTTAACGAGCAGCAAACTGGTACTCGAGAGTACCGGCGCAAGAGGGAAAGCCGCGGTGTGCGAGGAGCAGACGTCGAGGCAGAGGAACGTAACACTGACATCGAGCGCCAGTCGGTCAGCTGCTATGAACTATCCGTGCGATTCTCCGCTGTTACTCAAGAGAGTAAGAAAGGAGAGACGCGCGCGAGCGCGCGGGTGGGGAGAGTATCTCCTTCTCCTCTTGCTCTCTGCCACTGACCCGGGGATTCTCTCTCTCCTCCCCCCTCTCTCTCTCTCTCTCTCGGTTTCTGCGAGCGACTCGCTCCGTGCGCGCTACGTACGCACCGTAGCGAGGAGCTTCGAAGATATCGCGTACGAGACGCCGCGCTTTCTTAAAGAAGATAGTCACGCGTGAATGTAGGTCGTAGCGGCATGTATCCGCGGATCAATTTATTGTAACATATGAATTTCAAGCTTCTCACGGGTATAGCTCGCGGCTGTCGCACGCTCGCGATGATCATTTATCACGATTCATTTATTCGCGCACCTCCGCCGTCGGAGAGAGGGTGGGAGGGAGGGAGGGAGGGAGGGAAGAGAGATCGCATCGATTATAAGTTACTACTCCCCTTGTCCAGCCGACTGGGATTTAATTTCGCCGGTTAATAACGCTATTTATCTCGCGTTAATTCGCGGCCTCTTAATTGGCGAAGACCTCGTCCGACCGAGAGACCGAGAGAGTTTGCGAAATGGCAGTCGCCCGCGAAGACGTAATCTCGCGATCGCCGCGAGCGCGAGCGCGGGTCGCGCCGCGTGATATCTCCTCCTCCCCGTCGTCCCGTCGTCCCGAGGAATCGATTCGGCAGGATCCTCTCCGTAGCTCTCCGCGGTGTGGCGTCTTCTACTTTCGACACTGTCCCGAGCGCGATTCGCTTATTAGCGCGCGTCCCGATGGCTCCTGCCTTTGGCAACAAGTTGCGCCGAGCCGCGTCGCCGGGCTATAGAATGCCTCTGTAAATACTCGCCGCCGTCCCTCTCGGAGGAGAAGTCCTTTGAGATTTTCTCCGCTTGTACACCGCGGTAATATTGTAAGTGTAACCGCGCGGGCGAGCTCGCAACTTTAGCCTCGATACTTATTCCCGCGGACGCGACGGCGTCTCCTCCGTCGCGTATTTGCAATACTAACGACCGGTTGCACCAGCACGGTTAACCCTGGCCGGCTAAATAAGCTCTCCTCTTCGCGCGCACGGCCGGTGCTATCTACAGATAGCGCTGCTGCGATCTATAGAGAGTGACTCATTACCGACTCGGACTCGCCGCGCCGCACTTTCGGCGCACAATATCTCTCGGGCTCGGCTGCGGGATCGGTTAATTGCAAAAGAGCTTTGAACGACGCCGGGCTTTCGCAATCTTCACTCGGTCGGGGCTGAGCGAGCGTTTAGATCCCGCGTGTTTCGCGCGCGGAATCGATCGCGACGTGGCTGCGCAACATTCGGGAATACTCAGAGGAGGTGCGAGGAGCGTTGCTGTTAAGCTCGAGTGCGCCGCCGAGATTCGGCGCGGCTTGCTTCTTATCTCGCTTAAGCGAGATAGGGGTGTTTTCAAAGTGGCGCGTTTCTCTTGCTCTTTCTTCCCTCTCGTCTTTTGAAAAAAATGGCGGAAACGTCTGAGCGGTACGACTGCGCCGCAAGTTTTTGCGCTTATGCGAATTTTACCGCGTCGCCAACAAGAGAGGGAGGGTGAAGTTAGAGAAGCGGTGGAAAGAGAGAGAGAGAGAGAGAGAGAGAGAGAAAGAGTTCGGTATCAGACGAATAAGTTTAAACGGAATGGCACGTAGAGTTTGCCGGCTATCGATCGGCGGATATATACACGTACGGTCCTTTGTACTCGGCTCACATAGCGTTACTTAGGCGGCGTGCAGTCGATGTAAATAAGTAGCAACAAAAGGGTAGTAAAACACATCGTCGACCATTGAGAGGCCGAGGTGCGAACTAATCCGCATAATATCGCTCGTTTCGCGAGGCTGCCCCCTCCGCCCCCACCTCTTCTTCGCGCAACAAAGGATAAAAGGGGTAAGTGGGCTTCGCTAATGGCGCGAGGGTTCGCCAAAGCCCGAGCCGACCTCACCCTCTCGTTCGGCATTCCGCTTGATAACCGTAATCTTTCCTTTCTCGCGACAGCTTTCGCCTCTCTCTCTCTCTCTCTCTCTCTCGCTCGCGCGCGCGCGCGCGCGTGACGTGTGTCGCACGCGTCGAATGCGCCGCGACGGATTACACCGCGGACGCCGAAGGTTAAATCGACAAGAGAAGGAGAGGGCGAGAGAGAGAGAGAGAGAGAGAGATAAAGAGATAGAGAGAGATAGAGTGAGAATGAGTGGGTATACGGAGAAAGGGAAGGGAAAAAGGAACCGTCGACATGGATTTCGTCACATGGAAAATTTAGAGATCGAGAAATCCCGAGATTGAGGCGAGCGGAAACGTCGGTCGGTGCGAATATTTGATTAGCTTTGAATGACCAGCGAGGCAAGATCGCGCGCGAGTAACATACGTCAGCGACACTCGCGAATGCGATGCCCAAAGAGAGACGGATGCTAAAACCGGGATACGGCGAAATAGAAGCGAATACGCGCGAGTACGTGCGCCGCGCTTGGTGGACCAGAGGGTAACGTCGGGAATATGAGGAAGCGCAAATGGAGGAAGAGAAAGGGCGTGAGACGACGAAGAGAGCGAGAAGGGGAGACAGAGAGAGAGAGAGAGAGAGAGAGAGAGAGAGAGAGAGAGAGAGAGAGAGAGAGAAGAGAAAGAGGGAGAGAGAGAGGGACATATAGCAGGAGGACTATGTCGAAGGGGTGGCGCCGCTAAGGGAGACGAAGGTGGAGGAGTACGGTGGGAGAGACGCGGATGGAGAAGGAGAGGAAGGACGTAAAACAAAGTAACGACGAAATGCACTTCCCCTCCCCCCGGGTCCATCCCCCTCGGCCACCCTCGCGCTCACTCGGCGTTCACCCGGAGGGAAACGTCGAACGAAACGTTAAAAACCGAGAAGAGGAATGAGAGGGCGGCGGGTGGACGGGCGGTCGGTCGGTCGGTCGGTCGGTAGATAGGTAGGTAGGTAGAGGGACGAGGGGGAGAGTGCGCTAGGTGGTGGCTCGTCGGTTCGTGGGCCCCGTGGAGGTGCGAGGCGGAGGTTGGATGAGAGGGTGGGTTTGCTGTGGCAGGCGGGCCACCCTGGGAGGTTGGCGGGAGGTTATGACAGCCGAGGTATTGAGCGGATCCTTCGTTAAAAAAACGAGAAGCACCGCGCTGAGGCGTGCGGCAGGGAGAAAGAGACGGCAGAAAGGGAGAGTGAGCGAGAGAGGGTGAGAGCAAAGGGAGAGCGGCGGCTAGGCGGCGGCGGGAGAAAGACGGAGGGAAGAGAAAGAGGTTGCTGCCGGGGTGGAGATGGGAGATGGAGTGCACGGCGGCTGCTGCCGCCGCCGCCGCCGCCGCCGCCGCCGCCGCCGCCGCCGCCGCTGCCGCCGCCGCCGCCTCCACCGCCACCGCCGCCGCCGCCGCCACCGCCGCCGCCGTTGCCGCTAGAGGCGGCAGTAGTGGTGGTCCAAGGGGTGAGACCAAGTAACCGAATCCAACGCACCCTTGCCTCGCGCCCACCGCCACCCTCAGCGGGGAAAAAAACGGAGCGCACGGATCTCCTCCCCTACTTGCCTGCGCTCTCTCGCTCCTCGACCGCCCCCGACTGCTCTTCCTGGTACAGTTCTACTATCATCTCTGTCTCCCTCTTCTTCTCTCTCTCTCTCTCTCTCTCTCTCTCTCTCTCTCTCTCTCTCTCTTTCTCCCTCTTCGTAGCCGCTGCGAACCGTTCTATCTTGTTTGCTCATCGGCGGGTTCCTTCCGCCTCTGAAAAATATTTTGACGTTGGCGGGTGGCGATGGGGTGTGGGTGGTTGAGCGGGCGGTTGGCTGGCTGGTGGACGGTAGGGGCGATGGTGCAACGTGGCTACGAATCGAACGGCACAAAAGGTGGAGGAGACCTCCCGGCGCGACTCTTGATTACTATTTTAATTCCGTCGACGTGCCGCGGAGAAATGTGCCCGACGCTAATTAATTCTCTCCCGCGGGTCCGTGAAATTTGCAACCGCCTCGAGAGAGGCCGCGATTACCGCGTACACCGCGCGGAAACTTGCTGACCGTGGATATTAAACTTCAACGTCGTCTTCGATGCCCGCGAGCCGTAGCCGTAGATCGCGCCTTGATCAAAGGGCTCTTAATTGAAAGAAACGCAGGGAGCAATTTCGTCAGTCAATAAAGGCGCGGAAGAGAAGCAAGCTCATGGATACCACCGGCGTCCCCTTTCCGACCCTTATTTAAATCTCAATCGTTCGCCAATTCCGATTCGCCAATATCGACGCGAGCTGGACAGAATGTTTACGACATATCTGTCGCTGTCGATAACTCGAATCGCACGGAGCGGAAGGACGGGCGACAAATAATCGCCGACTCGCGACACGTTTATTCTTATCGTCCTATTAAATAACTATCACATCTGCTCGGCTGAACGCGTTTAGCTCCCCGGAAACGGCACGCGGCGATTCCTCGTGACGAAGACATTCGCCAGGAGGAACGGACGTGTACCCACACTCATCCCGCGCACGATCTGCGTTGATCTGTCTCGTCCGTTTTTCATTCCGACGCCCGACGAGATCAATTATCAAGAGTGCATGGAAATATATCGAGATCGCCATCACATTGTCTTGAAATCAGCTACGCGCTATGGTGACCGGCTATATGTGTGTGTGTGTGTGTGTGTGTGTGTGTGTGTGCGCGCGCGCGCGCGCGCGCGCGAGTGTGTATGTTTGCGGCTACGGGCGAAGGACGAGGAAAAGGGCGGACTGAATCGGCGGGATAGCGGGGTGGCTCGGTGGTGGGTCGGCGGCGTGAGTCGGGGCGAGGTCGGAGGTGGGAATCGAGAGTTCGTTTGTTCACCGCGCAACGGAAATGCACGCTGGACACGGCAAGCAGGGAGAGATAGAGAGCGAGCAGGCGGGCGAAAGAAGGAGGGGGACAGAGAGAGAGAGAGGGACAGAGCGTGTATGCGGGGTACTCTTCGGATCCGCGTAATGGGAAAATCGATTATAGAGACCGAGCAAGTAGTAAGGTGGCTGGCCAAGGTGTCGCGGGTACGTCGTGCGCGAACTGTCCCGACTACTTCGGCTCGATTTACGTAGGAACCCGACGCTGGAAGTTAAGCCGAGTTTCGGATGAAACTGGACGACGGACTCGGGTGTCTTGACGTCTAATCGTCCAGGCGCTTCATCGAGCGCGCTGCCGGATCGATCGGGAAATTCGGTCGCGCTCGGTCATATCGCGGGAAGAAACGACTCGAATAGCTCGCGCGCGCGCGCGCGCGCGCGTTTGTATCTCGCAGGCTTCCGTCTCCTGCTCGGCCGCGTTACGCAAGGACCACACGCGTCATTCGCAAATCTGAGACCAATATTCGCGGGAGAGTCGCGAAAATAGTGTTTACGTGTCCGTAGTGGCGCATCGTAGTGGATTTTGCACTGCCGGATCGTTATGTTTCTTATCGCGCTCTCGCTCGATGACTCGCCGTCGTCTGTCTCTCTCTCTCTCTCTCTCTCTCTCTTTCTTGTCAGGAGAAGAACAGTGCTGCTTCGCGATAACGGCTGAACTATGACTCTATTTATGCACGCGCGTTGCGCAAAATAGGGGATTTCGGATTTACGAGGCGAAGAATGGGCAAAAACATGCGACAGGCTGCACTCTTAATCGGCAAATTGGACGTTACTAAATTTACGAGCGTGCATCGCGCCTGTACAAAGCGCGTTTTATGTGTCGACATTTTTTACCTCCCCCTCTTTTTTTTCCCTGCAAAAGAGAGAGAGAGAGAGAGAGAGAGAGAGAGCGAGGAGGAAGGAGAAAGAGTGATTTTCCTCGCGTCCTCTGTTTTCGCGGCCACCGTCGCGCGAACGAGGAAGAATCTCGCGTCAGACGCGGCACCTGCGCGAAATGTACAGTGTCCTTCGCGGGCCGAATGATTTCACTCGCGGGGAGACGCGAGCATCTCGTAATCTCAAGGGACCTCGTTCGGTCGGTTCGCCGATGGTACACGAGCGTTATCATCGAGTACTACTCGAGTGGAGGTTCTCCGGTGTTCTTTGCAGCCGGCATTCCACGATGATTCATGTCGTTACTTAGTGACATTCCACGCCGAATCGACTCGCGAAACAGCGCTTTAGGACGCTATAGAAGCGGGCTTCCACGGGTAGCACCGGAATCTCGATAATTAAACGGCCGCGTTTAATTTCCACCTGCTCGCAAACCTTAAGCAAACCGCGCGTTTCGACGCACACGGGGCGCGCCCCGTGTCCCACGCACGTGATCTCCGATGCGCCGCGGATTCGAGTTGCGCGAGGCCCGCTCCCGCGTCGGCCACTTCCTTCATCATCCCCTCGCGCGCGCGCGATTTATTCGCCCTCCGCTCGATTAACGCCCGCACGCGTGCGGCGAGAAGGAACGCGCTCGATATTCGGGGAGTGACCGCGGATACGATTGACACGCGGACTCGATCGATCAGCGTTAGATTCTTCTCCTCTCCCCCTCCCTCCCTCCCCCACCACCACCACCATCTCTTTCTCACCCTGGGCGATCGATACAAATGCCAGCGATTCTAAGGCACACGCACACCACGACGGACTAGCATAGAAAATTGCGCCGCGCGGCGTTCTGTTCTCGCCACCTCGAGCGGCATTATCGACAAATAGCTTGCATCGCGATGACGTCGATCGCTCCCCGAGCGCACGTGCGCGCGTGCACGTTGCGGCGAGCGTGCACGAGGATATCGACGTTTGTCGTCGTGCTCGCCGAATGATCCTGGCGCCTCCTGGCCCGCTCTGCTCTCGAATTTGAGCGCTCTCACCGCGAGGGTACTCGCGACCGATATTACACGGGGGAGCTTTTTGAGTCCGAGCGCGACGAATCCGCCCTCCCCCCCCTCCCTCGCCCCTCCTTCCTCCGAAGACGACGGACCTTCCGTCGCGTGAAACTCGTGAAACTCCGGTAACGATGTAATATGTACGCACAAATTTGTCCACACGTGGCTGATTCTTAATAGGGTCTCTCACGTCCGCCCGGCTTCAGTGTTCCATTATAAAGCGGTTCTCTTGATTACTCGTTAATTGACTCGTTAATTGTAGCGCGAGTCAGCGATAATCCGCGCGTCCTAGGCGTTTTAAACGCGACATGTGCGGCGGATCTCCGCCGTGCGATTTAGGATCGACAGCCACGGATCAGCCGGCATCGTTCGTGCCGTGAGCGCGAAATCTGGCGTCGAAGGGGTTGCGACGGTAACACACCACCGGCGGCGGAGGGATGCGCGAGTCCACGCGAGCGAATCATACGGGACGCTTGTAAGATGTATTTGCTCTCATCTCCTCCGCTCAGCCGGTTCCAGGCTCGATCGTGCTGTCGCGTGCGAGAGAGAGAGACAGAGAGAGAGAGAGAGAGAGAGTTGAAATATCTATAAATATATAACGATGAGAGTGTGTGTGAGATGTACTGAAAGATATCGAAGGCTGCGCCAAGTGAGTGCACGAAGAATGCGGCAGTCGTTTTTGGAAGATTTCGCTCCTGCGAAATGATTTGCGTCATCCGTTTGAGAGCGGCGATCGGCCACGGGGATCCCCCGTGGAAATGTCATCGTCTGAAGTTTGCCTTACGATCATCATCAATCCTTCCGCCGTCAATTCCGCCGTGCCAATTTCGTTCCGCGAATTTTCTATGTGACGAGGCATTCAATAGTATCTCGCGCCTCTCCCCCGTGAAACTCGATCCGCGTTCGGCCACAAGACGCCTGACTCGCAAATCTTTCGTCAAATCTCCCGACATATTATATGACGAGTGACGAGTGCCTAATTCCGAGACCGAAGCATCGACCATGGCGACGTTCCGGACGGGAGGGACGGGAGAAGAGGAGAGAGGGTGGGTTCAATGACGTCGTGTGGGGAACTCGAGCGCGTACATCCGCGCGCATTTACACCGTGGCGAAAGCGTAGCGTAGTGCGTGCGCGCGAAGACAGCAGCGTGTGGCCGCAGGCGGGAACAGGCTTGACGATGCAATTGACGAAAGTTGCGGTCGTATGTTCGCGCGCTCGTAAGTAATGGGACCAACTAATTGCCAAGGTAGCGGAAGCTCCTAGTCGGAGACTACCTACCCTCATCAAGCGCGCCCGCGACAAGGTTCAATGACGTCGGCTCGGCGGGTGGGAGGGGGAGAGTAGCGACGGGGAAAACGGGGGAGAGAGAGAGACAGAGAGAGAGAGACAGAGAGACAGAGAGACAGAGAGAGAGAGAGAGAGAGAGAGCTCGGAGGCACCCGGTATGCATGCACATCGCCGCGAGTGCGGAGCGTGTGTGTATGTACGAGCTCGAAAGCCCGGCGCGTTTCATCGATATCGTTCGCATAGGCTTACCTAGGACGGGCATCAAATCGATCTTATGCCGTCAGCAGTATCGCGAGCCGAGTTAACCCCGGGACTGCGAACCACGAAGAGACGAGCACACGCGAGCGGAATATCAATCGCGGGCATCAAATGCTTTTAAGGAACGTCGTTGGTCGCGCGCGCGCGCGCGCGCGCGCGCGAGCGAACAAGCGAACGAGCGAGCGACTTCGATCGCCGTGTACATACGCGCCCAACATACGATCATCCTCGATCTGTTGCATCCTGCGTCGCGCGTCGCGTCGCGTCGCGTCGAGTCGCGTCGAGTCGCGCGGGAAAATCGATGGCACGAAAGACGTGCCTCGCGTGTGTCCTCCGCTGCTTCTATTCTAGCCGCGCGTGCTACGGTTAACGCGAATTTCCGATCGCGGGAGCCGCGGGCTCGCGTCTTCGCGGGTCGCGGGGGTGGTGATATGCGCGAATGCGAGATAATTGCAATTTGACGTCGGATTTAACCGCGCGCGGCCCCCGTGGATATTTCCGAGCGGTATAATCGGCGGATATCAACGTGTTATTTTTCTGTGACACGGGAAGCGACGGGATTTGCCCATTCGTGGCATAACGAGGCACGTCTGTATCTTCAACTTGTTCTTCCATTTTCTTTTTCCTCTTCCATCATAAAAAGGGTAACCGCTCAACCACCCTCCCCCCCCCCTCCTCCCCGGGGATCTTCGTCGCGCGAGTCGCCGTCCCGTCTAATCGCGACGGAAGACGCGTTTATGTAATATGCCGGGCGTGCTGCAAAATCGCCCGGGCGAAATCACGCGGGGCCTCTCCTCGGAAACGCGATCGAATCAAAGTCAGGTGAGAGCCGGAGTTGGTGAATTTACGGGCGACGGGCGCGAGGAAGGGTTCGGCACACGACCGAATATAAAATATGCAGTATCCTCCTTCCGGACGGCCGCATGTGCGCTCGCGCGCCGTCGCGCAGAATCGGAGCGATGTGTATACCGACGGGTTCTCTGCTCGATCCGGTATAAGTAAATTGCACCTGTGCGAAAGAAAGATGTCAGAGAGAGAGAGAGAGAGACGTTCGGCACGCTCGTGTCCCGTCACGTGACCGCTGCCGGGGGTACGCGAGCCAGCGTGTCCTCGTACTTGTTCCTCATTATTGTGCGCGACGTAGAGTATAATTTCGCTTTGGGTCAACTGACCGCTGGAAACGCGGACAAACTGGCCCGAGGGAATAAATGCCCCTTCACGACGGCATCTTTGTCGTTTCATCGTTAATCCTTCGGGGCGGAATGAATTTTCGCTTCCTTCCCGCCCCCCTCCCCCCCTCCCAACTAATTTGCGCGGCCGGAGACGCGTGAGTGATTCGTGTAGCTCTGAACGACTTCTAAATGTTTTTATTCGTCATCTTCTTCTTCTTCTTCTTCTTTTTTTGTCCCGATGGAACTTTGATGACGACTCTTTAAAGATGATGATCGCGACGTGAATATTAAGTAATGATCCTTCGCGCATACTTGTGTCTCTCCGCGACTCGTTTGCATATGAACATCGACTTAAATCAACCGAGGGTTAAAAATGTTCATAGAAATGAAACGAGATCGTCCGGCCTTCGTTAATTTTCCACCGGGACTGTATCCGGTAGCATCGATTTAACGGCGACGCGACGCTGGCGGATTTAATAAAATCATCGGGGGGCGTCGGAACAGAAGGAAAGAAATAATCAGCTAATTAGGTGATGTTTGGTCTTCGAGCACCGTGACAAACTTAGGCGCGCACTAGGGCGGACGTCTCGACTGTACGAAGACGATGGAGTGGCGGAGTTTCGCGATGAACCCAAGAGAGAATCGGCAAGGGGGTAGGGGGTGAAGGTGGCCAGCGACGGGAGGGTGGGTTAAGAGGGGCGATGGCGCAAGGATGGAGACTGCCGAGACGGAAGGAGGCGAGAGCGAGAGGAGGTGGGTCGCGAGAGGAAGACAGGGAGAGCGGAAAGGACGAGGTGTCCGCGGGGGCGGATGAAAGGACGCTTACCAGCTACTACCTATTGATCGCCAATTCTTTTTCTCTTGTTGCATATTAGGCGCACTCTTCCTTCTTTCTCCTTCTCTCTCCCTCCCCTTCTCTCGCACACACACACACTCTCTCTCTCTCTCTCTCTCTCTCTCTCTCTGTCTTTGGCTCGCTCTCTCTCTCTCTCTCTCTCTCTCTCTCTCTCTCTCTTCCTCTCTATCTATCTATCTATCTATCTTGCTCTCGCTCGCTCTTTCTCTTTCCAGCTCTCTTCGCTTACCGCGCTCACCCCCGTCGCGCCTCGCAGAGGCAACCTGCCCCCTCGCGGGCGTAGAACGCGCGAATCCGCCCCTATAGCCACCCTTCCGCGCTCACCGCTTGCGCCTCTCCCTCTTCCTCCTCCTTTGCCTCTTGCATCTCCTCCACCTCCTCTCTCTCTCTCTCTCTCTCTCTCTCTCTCTCTCTCTCTTTCTCTGCTCGTGTCGCCTCACCGCGTGAGAGAGTGCAAGCCGCCCCACCAACCACCCACCCATCCACCTACCTACCTATCTACCTACCTACCTACCTACCTACCTACCTACCTACCTACCTACACCGCTAGCTCTGACGCTCTTCTTACCGGCAATGTTTCATTTCGAGCAGCAGCAGTACCCTTCCTGTTTCGGGATGGGGCCGGCGGACGCCCTCTCCGCTTTTTGCACGCAGGTGCGCGGGACGGGATCGGCGAGGGGACTCGCGATGTCTCGTCGCTGCAGCGCGCGTAGTCGTAGATAGGATAGGCGCGTCGGAGGTTATCGATGCGTGGATAAATAGGACGGCGGAAGTTTAACTTCTTCAGTCTCTTCCGAGAGTGTGTATTTATATATATATATATATATATATATATAATATATTTTCTTTTATTTATATTTATATATCACACACATATATATGTATACACATATATATTTATATATCACGTATGTATACTCTGCGATAACGTGCCACGGTGTCGCGGACAGAAAAGTATCATCTCCAAGACGCGCTTAGCTTCGTGAATCCTCAGACGGTACTGACCGATCGCCTTTTCCTGTCTCTGTTTCAGATAGCAACCGGTGACGGTTCCCGTGCGGCGAGCTGCGAGCATCTTCGTGCGAGAGGACGGCGAGAAAGGTGGGCGAAACGAGTGCCGTAGGAAAATTCGGCGGAAGAAACGAAAGAGAGAGGGAGAGAGCGAGGGCGAGAAAGAGAGAGAAAGAGGGGGAGAAAGAACGAGAGAGGACCACGGCGTACGAAAGGCGCGCACACACACACACATTCTCGCATAGGAAGAAGCAGGAGGGAGGACGCAGGCAGGGTGAGAGAGGAGTAACGAGATAGAAAGAGAGAGAGAGAGAGAGAGAGAGAGAGAGAGAGAGAGAGAGAGAGAGAGAGAGAGAGAGAAAGCGAGAGAAAGCGAGAGAGGACGCGCCGGCGGCGACAGACTGCACTCTCGTAGCGCTCAGGGCGCAAGCGTGCACGTGTGTTGTGCGTTTCTGTGCCCTAACCCTGTCCCGCTACCTGGGAGGAGTAGCGTGGTCGTCGTCCCTCCGCGGCTTCATCCCTACCTCGCCGCCGTTGCCGCCGTTGCCGCCACCGCCACCGCCAACGACACCGACACCGACGCCGACTCGCCATCCCTCCGACGCTCGCGTAGGAGCGCCGCGCCGCGCCACGGCCGACGAAACGACGGCGACGACGACGACGACAGGACTCCCACTACCACCGCCACCTCTACTACCATTGCAACTATTACTACCACCACACCGGCGGTACCTGACGCCGACGCCGACGCCGACGCGACGCCGACGACGACGACGACGACGACGACAACGACGACGACGACGACGACGGCCACGACGACGACGGCCACGACGACGACGACGACGACGACGACGACGGCCACGACGACGGCGACGACGACGAGGACGACGATAACGACGACGGCGACGACCACGAGCACAACGACGACGACGACAGCAGCAACAACGAGGGCGACGACGACGGCCGCGGCGACGACGACGTTGACTCCAGCCTCCCTTGCCGACTCGCTACGTCACGCGTGACGTTGTACCCGGCAGCGTGCTGCACGTTAGCGCGGCGACGTGTACACGCGCGCTACCCTCTTCTTCCCTCACGCACGTCTCACGCTCACGAGGCGCGCTGAAAGACACAGGTACGCCGGTGCTGGAGGAGAAGGTGGACGAAGAGGAGGAGGGGAACAACAACGTGGTGGGAGCGACGAGGGGTAGAAAAGGTGGAAATCGGAAAGAGACGCGGAAGGGAAACTAGGGTCGTAGGGGCGGAGGAGAGGAAAGGGGTAGGAGGGAGTGCAAGAAAGAGGAAGAGGAGGAGGAGGAGGAGGAGGAGGACGTCGACGACGACGACGACGACGACGAGGGCGACAACGGCGACGACGACGAGGACGGAGGAGCGCCGGCGGTGGAGGGGGTGGACATCCACGCGGGAACACGAGGCAGGCGCACCCGGCCGGCACGCGCACACACATCCTAAGATGTGATTTCAAAAATGGCGGATTGCCCCTATGCCCGCTGCATACAGGAACGCAGACACATCCGAAGGGAACTGCTGCGATGGACAAAGAATATGGTCTTCGTAGTCGGTGAGTGAAGAGTCGAGTCTTTCTCTTTGGCGGCCAGTCGCGTCGCGTATGTACGTGCATATGCACTTACGTACGTAAGCGTGCTGCAAACGTAGATTGGTAGCGCACGGGGGTGCGTATACGTGCGTATGATGCGTCCGCGAGAGGAAATGTCTTCGACCGGGGACATACACGCGTGTCCGCAGTAGCTCGCGCGAACGCAGGTTGCGCGCGAGAGAGGCGTGTCATCAGCGAGCTTGTTACGTGGGTGGATGTGGGTATGTATGTATGTGTGAGTCGCAACGAGAGTTCTGTACATATCGACAGAAGTATGTGGGTGTATGTTCGTACGTACGTTTGCCTACGTTCAGCATGGTGAGTCTCTCTCTGTGTGTGTGTGTGTGTGTGTGTGTGTGGTGTGTGTGTGTGTGTGTCGAGGATACATAGTGTAGGAGTGAGTTCTGTATCAGTGTGTGAACGTGGAGGTCGAGCGAGAGAGAGAGAGAGAGAGAGAGAGAGAGAGAGAGAGAGAGAGAGAGAGAGAGAGAGAGAGAGAGAGAGAGAGAGGAAGTGGGAGAGAGAAAGAGAAAACACGCTGGTGGTTGAGACCTGTTGCGAACCGAAACGCCGAATCCTGGCTGACTATATGCCAGGCGTGACTCCTACTCGCGCCTGCACGTTCAACAGGGTGGTACCACGTTGCCGGAAAATCCGATAATATTCCGTTAGTAGTTTCCCGTGCGGTTTTAAGTTTTCGGTGCGTGTTGCGCGACGCTAGGAGACGATATCTCTCTCCTCCTCTGATACGTCCGTGATCACAAGTGATGACTCTTCCGCGTCGGATGTCATACCTCATATATGACGATTGCACTGTGTGTTACATAATGTCGCGTTATGCAATCAGACGGCGCACGAGCGCGTGCAGGCGTGCGCGCGCATGTGTCACTCGCCATGTGTCATAATTCGAATACAATTATTTCGTCATTTCGATCACACAGGGAGCGTATTTCTTCGATACCGAGTCAACCACACATTGCGTAAGAGAGTTCACTGTCTGCCCGAGCGACTTAGCTGCCTATGATAGCAACGTCGCAGATGAGTTCGAGGGAAATCTCATGCAAATAGACAATTATTTCTCATTCCGGGAATGGCAATCGATGCTC
>NW_020230382.1:867500-912500 GCF_003227715.2 Harpegnathos saltator
ATTAAACCTGTGGCGTCGGTCGCGCAAGTCGCGTAATTAAAACTAAATTAAGCGATATATTTTCGGGGTCTAAAATAAACGGTATATTTCGACGCGCCGCTGCACCGAGATGCTGCATTGAAGGAGTCTCGTAGTCTTATACAGCCGTTTCTTAAAACCACGGCGAGTCGACAAAGAACCGCGACATTGAGCTAAATAACATTCTTCGACTCGACATAAATTTGACGCGGTATAATTTTCGCGTATATATGTATGTTTCGCGATGACACGTAAAGTAACGACACGTCCCCCTTTCTCTTTCCTCTCTTTCTCTTTCTCTTTCCTCGTCCTCTCTCTCTCTCTTTCCCGCTCTTATGTAATTGTCCCTCTTTATGTGAAATTCAAATGAATACAGAACAAATTAGGTAAGCGTAACATAAAATCGACCTTCGAAAGTCTCTTTGCAAGATTCGAAATTAATATTCATCACGATAACGGGCGAGCGCGTGCACTGGGAATTACCGTGTTTTAGAGTTCTGTCCCGACTCGTGCGCCGCTCTTTCCACACACACACAATCATCGTACACATATCAAACTCCCCGGGCTCATCGCGGCAATTAAATCGTTCCGCATTGAAATTTCGCGCTTGCACAATCGATTGCCTCAGTGCGGCGAAAGAAAAGTTTCTCAATGGTCCGCACGACCCCGTATGCATCGACGCGAACGAGAAACGCCGTTTTAAATAATCATAATCGTTCGGACACGACCGCGCGCGCGCTGCTAATGTTTCGAAAGTGGAAAATGGGTCAACGTCCGATACAATCGGATAACAGGGTATTAAGCGATTATATAGACTCCGAGGATAATTAGTGCGGCCGACTGGCTCGTTAACGAACAACGTGTTAGCGCTAGTAGTCGCGGCAGAATGGCAAAGCGGGCGCGAATAAAGTACAGATAAACCGGCTGTCTTCTAATGAAGCGAACGTCCGAAGGACGAAGCTCTCGTCTCTGCTGCGTTCCCTTCCTCTCCCTATCGCTATCTCTCCTGTCCCCTCCCCCCCTCTCTCTCTCTCTCTTTATCTCTCTCTCTCTCTCTCTCTCTCTCTCTATCTTTATCTATCTATCTCTTTTTTCGTCCTGCCTGAACTTCCGAATACCGATTAAAACGGCGCGTCGTGATGAGTCGCTCTCTCGCGAGCGCGTCGATGAATCCGTCGTGCATTTACATGACATTCATAGGGACGCAGCCGACCTCTCTCTCTCTCTCTCTCTCTCCTCTCTCTCTCTCTTCTCTTCTCTCTCTCTCTTCTCTTCTCTCTCTCTTCTCTCTCTCTTCTCTCTCTCTCTCTCTCTCTCTCTCTCTCTCTCTCTCTCTCTCTCTCTCTCTCTCTCTCTCTCTCTCGTGTAGAGAAGGAGAGAGAGAGAGAGAGAGAGAGAGAGAGAGGGAGAGAGGCGATGTCTCTCGCAACTCCAGTTCATAAATCAGTTACTTCTTCGTTTCACCGTGCCTCGCATTCGCGTCCGAATGCGCCGTCAGGAAACGCCCGCAATACGATAAAGCAATTTACAACTGTTCCTGTGTTCTTCTTGGCGTCCCGCGCCAAGTTTCCGTCGTCGCGGCGGGCGCGCCGGGGGGGGGGGGAGATCGAAGACGCTAATTTCGCGTAATTAACATCCCCGGCCTTTAAATTATTTATGAGATAAATAATTTGCAGCGACGGGACCGAATTCTCTCGGTATCGTCGCGCTATCGCCGACGACCGCTCGAGCGCGTCGCGCCACTTCGGCGGCGGATCGACGATGATCCGTCCTCGTGCCGTCATCGCGCCCCGTCACTGCTCTCGCGCGTAGTTATTAACGAAGTTACCACGGCGAATTTCGATACGCCGTCCGAGTCAACAAGCGATAAAGCCGAACGAATTGCCAGGCGAATTATCGGGCGCGACGATAGCGATTTTTACATCCTCGAGTGTTTGTAAAGATGTCAAGAGTTTCTACACGTGACGTGTATTTTCAGGCGACGATATTAAAAGAATCAGGGCTTTCCGTGCTGGCTCTAACGTTGGTATCGATCAAATCAATCCCGCTATCACTGAAAAAAAACTTATCTGAGCCAAGCTGGTGGAGCACGAAAGAGACGAGCGGAGGAGGGGGAGGGGGGGGGAGAGGAGGCAAGCGCGCGTTCGTCTGATTCCGGAGTTTGAGGTGGCGATTCTTGCAGTTTTAGTAACGGCGCACCGTTAAATCCTCCTCTCTTCTCTCTCCGTCTCATTTCACACCTGTCACATGATGATGATGATGATGATGATGATAATAATAATAATAATAAGATAAGATGATTAGAGCTCTGTCGGCGCCGTAACTCATCGCAAACGACGGGTCGAGCTCCGCAGCGTGTCTCCTCACTTGTCGCAGAGCGTCGCGAATCCGCAACGCGGGCCTGTTAGAATATCGCTCGCGGATCATCGCGACAAGGCGGAGCTGGGAACGCGCGGCAGGTTAATCCGATGACGGATGACGCCGGTAATCTGCCGCGTTTTAATCGCCCCTCGCGCCCGACGCGCTCCGCAAAATTTCATCCGTGCGCGCGCACGCGTGACCAAAGCCTTGCTTTATCACGCCGGCCGAAATGCCGGTAATCAACCGTCCTGGAGCTTCGTTTCGCATTCCCGTGCGTGCGTGCGTGCGTACGCGCCTGTGTGTACACGTACGCTGGAAAAGAGCAGCATTGCGAATGTCTCCTCTCTCTCTCTCTCTCTCTCGCTCTCTGCGTTTCACTCGCGTGCACACGCCGGCGATGCATCTCTCTCTTCGCAGCGCACGTTCTAACTGTTGCATTCCGGTTGCATGCGAAGCACCGTTTCTCTCTCTCTCTCTCTCTCTCTCTCTCTCCTCCGCTCTCCTCTCTCTCTCTCTCTCTCTTTCTCACCAGCGCGTCTTTATCTTCACTCGCTACGGTTTCCTTAGCTTATCGTCTCGTCTTTCTTACATCTCCACCCCCCTCCCTCCCTCCCTCCTCCCGCTGCTCCTCCGTCTGACCGTTTCAACATTTTCGTTAGCTCCTTACTCCAAGCGCCGTTACGTGTAACGTAACACGCGAACGCGCGAATGGAGCGACCGAAGCGAGTTCTTCGGGCGGACGCGTATGATTTATATTTTTGTTGGTCGTAGACACATCTTGGAATAATATTTATCTGACGACGGGGAGTCGCATAAACGCAAGTGCGACGCGTCCGATCGCGAGAAGAATAATTCGACGCGCGTTTTCGAACGATCACGCGTCCGGCAGGCACGACGACCGAGATGACGTCGCGTTCGTCGCGCGCTCGTTGTGACGTCACAGACATGGGATCAAACGTGATCGGTGACGATTTCGCCGAAGGAATACGTGAGTCCTGCGAGCCTTTGGGAAGCATCGCTCGCGTCCGCGTGAAATCATCGCCGGTGCATGCGACGATTCGTCGTAATCGCCTCGAGAGTGTGATTCGGCGAGGCGGATTCAGGACGACGGAGGATCCGAAGGTCAAAGTCCCGCTGGGCAATCTTATCGGCGCCGCGGTTGCGACACTGCGAAGAAAGAAGAGCGACGAATCTCTCGATAGGGGAATGCCCGGCAGAGCACCTCTTTCCCCGCGCAGCGCGCGCTTCTCGCTGCGCTCCCTGGTCCATCACTGTCGCGCCTTTGTCACTGACGAATCTACCATGGCCCGTACGGTAATATTTCGCGACGCGACTCTTCTCGCGGGTGTAACACTAGACAGCGTAGAGCGATAAATGGGTCACCAGACAACGACTCCGTTGCCTCGTCTGGTGTCCGATTACCGCTTAGGCAGACGCGACTGCGACCACGAAAGTCTCGTTATACACCGCGCGCACGGACGAAAAAGACGAGGCAGGCGCGCCTCTCACCTGGGGAGATCTGCGCGTCTGCGATGCGACAAAGCGCCACGGAGAGAACTTTGCGCGAATCCTTTCGAGAGCGCGTCTGCGATGCGAAAGCAGCCCGGCCCATATTTCGGCTGCTGAACAGCCCAACGTCTCACCAACCTCAGCTCTGTCCGCCTTCGTGTGTGACGCGACCTCAAGTGCGCGAGGCGAAACTTGGCGCGCCAACCGCAGCGATTATCGGATCGCGGGGCTGATAGCGTTGCGCCGTACGTCGGATACAACTTCACCTTTCGCGTCAGCGGCTCTTCAAAGAGGCTGCGACCGTCTGTGAATGTCGCGCCTCTCTTTCTCTGCTCGTCGCGAAGAGAGATGGAGCCAGAGAGAGAGAGAGAGAGAGAGAGAGAGAGAGAGGGGGGGGGAGTGGGAGAATAGAGCGAAAGAGAGAAACTTTTTTCATACGCGCTCGTCGCGCCGCAAAGAATGGGAGTGGCCATTGTCAGTTGCAAAATGATTGCCGGTTGCGAGCTGTAGAATAATGAACGGTCGTAATTCTGAGGAGTAATGATACTAAAACCGAGATACCCCGGAGACGGTGTTTGCGTAGAGTATATTGACTCGGCCTAACTCTCGCGATTAAAGCGACAACGACGACGAAGTCGAAGTCGATGTCGAAGACGCGACGGCGACTATTTGCGCTCTGACCAAGATTCGTTTCCCCGAGGGACGGCGGGGAGGGGGGGGGAGGAGGAGGGGACGCTCAGGAAATTCGCCGAGCAACACGACGGTTCAGGTGGTATTTTTTAAGTGCCCGAGGTGATTCTTTTTCAGGCGCCCTTAATTTTAACCGAAGACAGGACGCCTTCGATTAACGGATCAATTTTTACGTCCTCCCTCCCGCACTCGTTGCGCCGCGCCGTCGAGACGGCGAGAACAATTTTTCACGAGGTCAGCTCGTCTTCGCGCACACCCTCCCGCGCGCGCTACGTGCCCGCGTTCGAAAATATTAGAGGCTGACCTTCGGTTTTTCGGGTCATCGATGATCGCGATGGCGCGCGGCGTCTGCAAAATTGATCCTCCGCGCTCCGCGTGGAAATACTCGATTCGCCGATTTCGAAAACAGTCTCGCATCACCGCGTCAGCGCGGCATTCCCAGCGTTATTAACATATCCCCCGCCCCCGCCCCCGCCCCGCTCCCTGACCGGGGCTTGATTACACCGCGGTGTGTGCGGAAACGATCAGCCTCGGGCGACCGACAGTCACCCATCCGCTCCTGCCTGCGTATACGGACGACGCGTGCACACACCTTTGCAGCCGTCGTCGTCGAAGAAAAGGAAGCGGCCCCTCGATAGTGCATTGGCGCTGCCTCACGGCCGTTAGTAAGCCATGAGACTGAATGAGCGGCAAAGAGAAGGGCAGGGGGAGGGGACAAAGAGAGGAGAATGGCTCTAAAAGATTCGGCAGCTGGTAGCTCGGCCTGTCGCCGTTTGAAAACCTCTCGGAGAGAGAGAGAGAGAGAGAGAGGGGTGAGAGAGAGAGAGAGAGAGAGAGAGAGAGAGAGAGAGAGAGAGGAGAGAGAGAGAGAGAGGACATATTTTCGGACGCGCCGGCAAGCCGAGAGTCGCGTCGCGCGACGGCACAGTCGCTCGAAAAACTGTCATGACGTTGCGACGTTGAGAGATAATAGCGTCGAGCTCGCGCGCGTCGCCACATTGTGCTGCTGGTGTCACGCGAAAAGGCGGTCTTCCGACTTGCATGGGGATTCTGAAAGAGTAGAAAGAGAGGGGGGGAGGGGTGGGGAGGGGAGGGGAGGGCCAGGGAATTATCTTTTATTTCATAGGCCGCTAATTGCACATGTGCGCGTGCACACAGTGACGCGAGCGCGCGGCGATTGCGATCTTACGCGAGAACGAACTTGGCATGTGTTCAAGACGGCTCGTGACTGTTCCTGTCGGCTACTTTCGTGCTCAAGGAGAGCCGATCGAGGGATCAGACAACGCTGCAACAATGAGCCGCCATGGGAACTCTCGTTTCGCGCAGCTTACTATTCATCGCCGCTTATTTTTATCCCGAGCGCGGCAGATCGGCGATTTCGATACCGCGACGACGACGGCGACGGCGACGGCGTCGACTCCACGGCTCCACGCGCGCGCATCGTCGTCTCGTCTCGTCTATTAATGAGAGGCGCACGGCCGTGTGTACAACGGGAGGCACGACAGAGGCCTCCGCGGGAGAAGGAGAGACTGGCGAGTGCGCTCTCGCGCGCGCGCGCGCGAGCGAGCGAGCTTTCGACATCCATCGTGCGCGCCACCGTCGTCCTTCGCTCGCCTCGGTAACCAGCGAGAGCGCGATCCCGCCAGGTGAATGGGATTCTCGCGATCATGCAACAAAGCGGCGCGAGATAACTCGCGTCTATAGGCGTGGATGCCCGTTCCTTTTCTTTCTCTGCTCCCTCCTTTTTATCTTTTCCTGGCCGTGGGTCGCAATCGTCGCGTCGTTTAGCCTGGCCGCCGCGGAACGGCCGTCGCGCGAAACGAGGTCTGAAAGTGAGCGATCTAGTTTTCCACGACGGCGTTATGCAACTGGCAGCCCGTTAACGAGAGTCCATTCGGCGCGGCGCGGCGCAGCGCGACGTTCGCACCGCGTCGACCGCAGCAGCTTCTTGCACGTCGCGTTTTCGTCGCGATCGAGTCAAGCTGTGACGAGCCGTCGACGAGCGAGAAGCTGTCGGTAGAGTCCTCCGCGTGCGCGAGTCGTCAGAACCGGGCGCAAATCGGTATACCGGTTAAAGAGGCGTCGAGGTGTTGGTGGAGGCGCGGCGGTTCTGCTCGGCTTGACTCCGAGGGAACGGAGGGAGGGGAAGCAAATATTCCGCGTTTATACCTGCGCAAGGTGGACCCGCGTGGCGCGACGCAGCGCGGCGCGGCGCGGCGCGGCGCGGCGGTCGACCGGCCGGCCGGCCGGCCGGCTCTTTATCGCAATTACAGCGCGATTATAACGTCCGGTGGACGGCAGCGACGCGACCGAGCACCAAGCGACTTTCGGACAAAGGATAGCCTTGTGTTGCTAGCTCGTCCCGCGTTCGAGTCCGAGCGCGCGCGGCCGGCCCCACCACGGCCCCGAGGCGACGAGGAGAGAACGCGAGCGCGCGCGCGATAGAGGCCGAAAGAGAGGTAGAAAAAGGAAGCGAGGGAAAGAAAGAGAGGGACAGAGAGAGAGGGAGAGAGAGAGAGAGAGAGAGAGAGAGAAACCAGCCATTTCCTAAGCTTCTACTCTCGTCTAAACCGGATTGCCATTGGTCGAAATGGGCCGGCGATTAGAGAAGGCATCGTGCGGTGTAGTTGCCGAGGGACCGTGGCGAACGGACGGCGCCGACGTGCCGCGATGAAAACCGCGGCTCCGCCATTGGTCGAGAGCGGGCCCCTCAGGCCGTTCGATTTAGAATTGAGGAATGGTGCCGCTACATCCTCGCGGAGGACAAGCGTGGAAAGTCGCTCCGTTCTCGCGCTCGGGTCTTTCTCTCTCGGTTGCGAGGCGCCGCAACCAGACAGAGAGAGAGAGAGAGAGAGCGAGAGAGAGAGAGAGAGAGAGAGAGAGAGAGAGGGAGAGAAACGAAAGGAGCGCGCGTCTCTCGGCGCTTCTTCGTCGATTTTTCGCCACGGCACACAGGCGTACGATTTGTCCGGCTGTTTATCGCGTAATTCGCGATCTCAGATCGTGGCGAAGATGCGCGCGCCCACGGTGAACGGTGCTCTTGCTAGGTCGACTGCCATTTCCTCGCTCCTTTTTACGCGGCTTAATCACGTCAATCGTGTTCGCAATCACGTCGATGGGGATCTTGAGTGGGACATCCGCGTGAGTGGATGAAAACCTGTTCCCCTGTCATTCTTCGAACTTTCCGTGCAGTCCCGGTGAACTCTCGCGGCGCGGCGCGGCGCGGCGCGGCGGCGAGCGCGAAACCGCGGCGTCGCGAGCGGCCAATCTACGCGCGGAGGTAGATAATGATTTTATTCGTCGAACCGCTTCTCCCGATGTAGCATCGTCGCTTTAATCCCGGGCGTGGTCACCCGCCCTACTTCTTCGTCTTCTTAAATGGCACGAGAGATAAGATTGGTTCGGCGGCACCTCTCCCTCCTGGAATTTCACCCGGGGGCGCGCCTGCAGCAGTCTAATTACTTCTGGAATCGATCAAGGACTCGGACCCCGCGCGCGCACCATGAATGTATAACGAGTTCGCGCGGCGGATTCCTCAATCGCGGAAAAAGAACGCCGCGTCGAGCAGGAGCGAATCGACCGAACGATCGATCAATCGTCGTCGTCGTCGTCGTCGTCGTCGTCGTCGTCGTCTCGCGCTCGTTTCCCTCGTGGAAAAATCGCGTCGAACTTTGCTCGCGTTTGGCTGCACATGCGCGTCCTCAGCGAACGAGGAACGATGCTGATGAGAGGATGATTAAACAATATATGTTGTTTTTGCACGTCGTTGACAGAACGATCGAGCTAATTTATTAATTGCGATCGCGAGTGGAAAGTGCCGGGAAGAAGGAAAAAGCGGTAATCAAGATGGAGCGCGCGGTATTAATTGCGTCGGCGATTTCATTTAATCGACGAGGCGTGTCGCGCGAAGAAAATACAAGGCACGTATCGGATCGACGATGAAGCGCCTTCTTCTGGTCGCGCCGAGAGAGTTCGCCACGACGAATTGCGTTTGTAACAGTCCCGCGTGATAACGTCCCTTCCGTGACGAATACGCGAGCGTCGTCGCCTAATCCGACGCTGTCGCTTCTTCGCACACCCGGTAGAGAACCGCACGTCCGCAGTCGCCGGTACAGACTCATACTTCAGCACCGTTTATCGCGCGCAGCGCGGATCTTGATGGAGCCAGTTCGGGAGCCTTATGAGGGAGAGAGAGGAGCAGCGTCGTCGCGCTCTTTAGGTCGATGATTAATCCCGCGATAATCCGATCGCAGTCACCGCCGTGCAAATCATCGCGAGATAATCGGCTTGCATGCATTGTCGCGCGCATGATTACGCGGAAAGCGCTGAATCGCGCGGGTTTCCGTGTACAAATGGCGGCGCCGCGGACCTCTCGCGATTCTTCATTCGCGAATCCGCTCGTAAACCGTCGAAGTCGTGCAAATATGAAATGTAGATTTTTTTTCTTCCCCCTCCTCCTCTCTCACGCTTGCACACACACACACACACACACACACACACACACACACACACACACACACACACGCGCGCGCGCGCGCGCGCGCAAAGCGACTTTCCCCCCTATCTCGTCCCGTCACCTTTGGCTTCTGTGCATTTTTATATTTTTTCTCTCGCGATACTGCGAAAACCGGTTGCTCGGAAAAACCTGCAGACGCCGAGGCGCGAATTCGTGCGGCGAGAGGAAAAATATTCGCCGGACAATCGGCGAGCTACGGCCAGATTTTCATGAGTCATTACGCAACCTTGAAGTTTGCACGCTTCGCCGCGACGCGATGACTCGGCCGATTCCTGCGGTCGCGATCGCGGGCCGTGCGTATGGCGTGGTTCCAAAGAAATTAGCGATTTTCCACCGCCTCGCGGCGAGTGCGCAGCGGCGATTTTTTCCGTGACTCACGGGAGCGCGAATTCTCGGGCGTTTGCGCTACGGCTTTTCAATATGTGAATCGCGTATTCGCAGGCGAGAGGGAGAAAGAGAGAGAGAGAGAGGGGGGGGGAGAGGGAGAGAGAGGCGGACAGTATCTTGGACGTGTGACAGACGAGGAGATCGAGACCGTGTTCGAACGGAGAATCCGAGCGTAGGTCGTGAGAAATGGATCGGATTACGGATAACGAAACATGCGCGATGAATCGATCCGCCATCTTCTATTTTACGCAATGAATCGCTCTCGATCGCACTAGCAAAATATAATATATATATATATTTATATATGTTCGGCTGCGGGAAGTCGTTATGCAGAGCGACTAGAATAGAATTGTCGCGCTACATGTCAATCGGCATCTTCGTCACGTTGCACGTACTGTTTTTTTTTTGCATCTAATTGTAAATCACCGACTATCGCGCCGCGAGCGAGCAATTGCCGCTCGGCGTTATCCTTTTTCCCCGCTGACCCGCGCGTCTTAATATCGAGACGTCCGTTTCGCCTTTCGAATCGGCCGCGTCGTCGACAATTCGCGTTATATTATTCGCGAAATTTGTAATCGCGATAAGAGTTGCAGACGCAACGCGCGGCGTCCGATTAACGCGCTCTGTCCGTCGCGTTTGTCGCGCGACGAGAAATTCGGTTAATTGTTGCGGAATCCCGTAACGGGAGGGACTGAATAAATCAAACCATATTTCCCCTTTGCAGCGCGCGATCGACGGGAATTCGGTGCGATGGCGCGGAGCTGCCGGGGTCAAAAGGTCGACGAGGAATTACGTCAGGACGCGTGTAAGCGATATCGAGAATTATCGGCAGCGATATTTTGGTTTTACCAATAGACCGCTCCTGTTGCACACTTCCGTTCACTCTTTCACCTGAAACGGCAGGGGCGGGGGCGGGGGCGGGGGCTGGAGCGGGGGCGGGGGCAGAGAATAGAACGAAAACGAAGCAACGTGTGCAACCAACAAAAAAAAAAAAAAGAGAAACGAAGTTGCGCACATCCACGTAGGAGATAGCCGGAACGTTATAACGGTGCTAAAGTTTGGTCGACCTGTGCCTGCAATTGCTCAAATTGCTCAATCATGTAATTGCGGTTTATCGCCGATGAATAATTAAACGCTCGTTCGCGCGTCACAGTTCGCAACGTTTAAGAGCAATTTTCGAGATGTTTTTTTCGAGACGAGCGTCATCTCAGTCGAAGAATCTTCCGCTTCGAAACGACAGATTAGATTGCAACAAGTTTTTACACGCTTAATACGGTCAGAGTGTGTAGAGTGAGCGTAAACCGCAGTGACTTGCGACAAAAATCACAAAAGATTATATTCTCCACAGTGCGATTCGCGGATTATTTCTTTCGTTTTCCTTTTTTTCTTCCTTTCGTTCAGCTGAAATCAAGATCGAAATCGCTCACCTGATTGCGCGTTTATTTTTTGCTCCGGCGGAGAAGACGATCGATTGCTCGGTGTGCTGCAAATTTTATCGATAAGATAGAGGGAACGATCGTGTCCCTGTCATCAGAAGCGGGGCGGTCTCGGCTGTAAAATGCACTTCGCCGCGTGTCTCTACGACTTTTCCGCGCGGAGTTATCGATGGCCGGCGAAATCGTCTGGCGGAGGCCGAGGTCCGCGACAATGTTGCGCTCAGGGAGGGATGTGAAGCTCGAGACGCGAGCGCACTACATTGTGTCGGGTGCGCGTTCGCCGCTCGCCAACTTTGGAAAACACGAAACTCTTCGGACGGCCCTATCTCGCTGAAAAATCGACGTAGAAACGTGAAACAAACGCCATTCTTCTCGGAATCTCGCGGCGCGCACACGAGCGCGCCGGTCGTGCATGTGCTCCCGCCGTGAGACGCATTCACGTGTACGATTACGACACGCGGGCTGCGCGACGACAGAGACGCCGGGATACATCCGCGGGGACGCGGGAATAAGTGCCGCGAATTTCTGTCGCGCAAAGTACAAAGTTCCGCGCGCAGATTTTCGTCATTTGCGCCAAATAGTGCCCGTGTGCTCGATTTCGAGAAAGGCGCAGAGGTCTCGACCTCTCTAAATTTCTTCCAGTGGAATTCCACGAGAGAGGTAGCACGAGACCCGGTCTTTCGAGCTCGAGAGCGATGAATTCTTTCACTCGGAATTTCTGAATCTCCCGTCGAAATTAAATAGTGAATTGTACACACTCCGTCGTCGCTGTTACAAATTCGCTCTAATCGAATTGGAAAACATTCATTCGCATTAAGAGTCGGCTTTCAAAGTTTGCCGTATATCGTTTGCTGTATCTCTATCTTGAGTGATTTCTTCATTAAAATTAAATGAAACATCTATTCCGAGCTTAAATGAAACATTCAACACCTGCGATTCCGAGCGGCGGAATCATATCCACCGTTGCTTCGGCTGGCTGGCTGGCTGGCGGCTGGCCGGCTGGTGAAAACGTTTCACACGTTTTCGGCGAAACTTCAGAGAGCAAAAATTTTAGAGAGAGATTTCGATATTCCACCACGCCGAGCATCAAATACGCGAGAAATTCTCCTTCGCCTAATGCACGAGCGCGAGCTTTATTCGGCCGCGGCGCGGCTGGTGTTTGGGTCCCGAGTTATCATCCGATCGTAATCTAATCCACGCTGAGCCAATACGCCGGCTGCAACGGCAACGGGCTGATCTCGAAAATCCCGGCACGTGCTAACGATACGGCCGACGTAAGGCCGCCCGTAAAAGCCTTTGCATGAACAATTTCGACGGACGCGCGCTCGACTCACGTTCGGCTCTAATGACGCGACGTTATCGGTCACTTCGCGGCCGACTCGCGATCGGAATCGGCAGCGTGACTCATTGTTGTGCCCGCGAAAGCGAAAATTCCTTCTCTCGTGGCGTGTTATCGCGAAACCTGAAAACTCGCCGCTAAAGATATCTCGGCGCGAAAGAGATCTTCGCGTCGATGAGTTGATCGGTCGGAACGCCGCTCAATGAGGAGAAGTGCGCTATAAATTTGCGAGTGACAGAGCAAGCCTCTCCCCCGCTCCCGCTTGAAATTTGCGCACGATGCTCTTGAGACGCTTCGCGTTTTTTCTACCCGCCACATCCGCCGCCGCCGCCGCCGCCGCCGCCGCCGCCGCACGTCCGTCACCCAGAGAGCTGCACGCGCTCGACGCATGCAGAGATAACGGGATTGTGTCGTATCCTTTTCTCCTCCGCAGACTGCGGGACAGGCCGCGATCGAGCGGTGAGATCGAGAATTGCGCGGACGCGCGCACGCGTCGCACGTGCAGACGTGTCGGACAAAGTGTAAACACGGTATCGCTAATACATGATAAATTTTCACATTATGCCGTCCCTTATCGGCGAATAAATTAATTTTACGGCCCGCGCGCGGAAACGCCGTCGCGCACGGCCGATCGGAGGCAATTTATAACGTCGAACACGGAATGCGTTCAAACGCAGCGTTTACCTCCGCGGCGAGGGGAGGTGGCGTCCTCCTTCTCTTCGTCCTCCTCGTGGCTGACTTCCCGAGGTCTGACATACTGACGTAATCCGACGACAAACTACGATGCTCAAGTAGACCTCGGAAGTCCGTAGCGTCGGCTCCGTCGGTTGCGAAAATTCGCTCAACCGGCGGGATTGCTCCTGCGCGTCCCGCGGCGTCGAATCGCGCCCGTCTTGTCCGTGAGCGAAATTAAGACGCGCGGATCGCCGCGCCCTTTTTCCGCCGAAAGCGAGCTCACGAGGCCGCAAGCTCGCGGCACTTGAGCACACCACGAGTCGAGCTCTCGTCCCTGACCGTAATATCGGCTGTGCATTTTTTCCTCTTTCTCTCTCTCTCTCTGTCTCTGTCTCTCTCTTTCTCTCTCTCTCTCCTGGCACACAGGCATGCGCGAGAACGCACACACGTACGCACACGTCTCGCAGCGCGGTCGACGTGTGGATCCAGTTCGCGTTTCCGCAAAGCGCATTATACCTGTGTTTGATAAGCTGCGTGGAAGTAGAGCGTTTAAATAATGGCCGCGCGCGCGCGCGCGCGCGATGGACTAGCGCAATGGGCGTCGCCATTCGTTCGAAACGTTCGACAAACAATAATAATTTATTCAGATGTTTTTCATGCGCGCTTCCGAGCGAGCGTGTTAATTCGCCGCCGTCGTCGACGCGTCGGCGTGTTGGCGACGCGAGAGCGCGCGGCTTTCTCGGCCGCTTCTCTTCCCACCCGCACGTGGAGATCACAATCCAGGGATGGGGTGGGGGAGGGGGGCAGGCGTATAAAATACAAAAGGTGATTCATGCTGTCGGTCTTCTCTCTCCGACTCTCCTTTCCGGCAAAATTGATCTTGCCTGTTTTGCTTTTGCTCCCCGTTACTTCGAAGCTGTTTGATGCGCCGACTATCTGCGTTTTGATAATTTTGGGAAATTGATTTGCGCGTGCATATCGATGTTGTCACTACCATGTATTTGTTGCATTTTTTGTCTAAAGAATTGTATTTGTATAAATTAGAGATCGAGACAACACGTTTCTTCCAACAAACTCCTCTTCCGTGCGCCCGCATGTGAGGGGGATTAATCCGAAGGGGGCAGACGTGAGATACGAGACGCGATGATTCTCGTCGGGAGTCTTCCTTCTTTTCCTCTTCTTTCCTCGACGGTACTTTGGAAAGATGTACCTTCTCGGATTTATCCTCCTCCTTCTTTGCTTCAGGGAATTCTTACGCGACTCGATTGCATCTTGGTAATATTTTATTTTATTCGCACGTACATATCGATATCGTCATGAGATTTATTTGTTGAAAGAATCACACGCGTGCAGATTACAGTCTGGAGAAATTCTGGCGAATCTCGGCGCGGGGGGGGGGGGTACGCGGAAGAGCAGAGAGCGGCGCTTGACAGATCGCTCGGATCCGCACAGCCGTCCGCGAGTCACACGTGGCTCGCGGTCTCACCCGCGTGATATTTATTGTCTGAAATTGTATCGAGAAATTAGCCGGCGTGGAGAGATCGGGATATAATTGCCACGGGGAACTGCTCGACGCGGTTCTGAGAAATGGCTGTCGCCAGTCGAGGGGGTTAAGGATTAACATTTCGTTCGCTCGAGCGTGCGTTGTGTAATTACGCCCCCATCCAAGATGATCAATGGCCTTCTCGTTCTTCAGCGCGATAATTCGCGCTTTATTCACGAACTCGCGCGAAGCCCGCGATATATCTCCCGCGCTCGCTATACTTTACCGGGTAATCCCCGAAATTCGTATGCGTTCCACGCGATATCGCGCCCTCTCCCTTGCCCGCGAGAGAGAGAGAGAGAGAGAGAGCGCGTTCCGAAATCAATTCCGCCACACTCGTTCTAACCTTTCCATCAACATTGCCGGAGAACCGGTTAACATGCTAATGCCGTTACATATTAATCACCATTAATGCCGGCGACTGCCCGGCTGCACTGAAAACAAACTGGTACCGATTGATAATAAGTTTAAGTGACAAGGCTGCGCAGACCGGTCGCGCTTACGACTCACGATTGAAAGCATGACTGCGTAAATGCGCGAATCCGCACGGATTACAGCTGGGAGGGCGAGTAATCCATCGACGTCGTGTGTGTGTGTGTGCGCGCTGCTTGTTGTTACGAAGAGAATTTACAACATCGGCTTGAAGTATGTCCTAATTAATATATCAGCGATTGGGAAAAGTTCGTCAGAGATTTCGTTTCGCCACGTTTACCTTCTTAACAACGAGACAGTCTAGTAGAGGAATAATACACGCCATTGATATCTGGCACCGTCTTATCCGTCACTTTGTACCGCTGACATTCAAGTAATTGCCTGATTGCGCGTCTGTAAAATGACTCATCCTGCGAGTCAGTGACATCATCGGTGATTCGACCAACTTTTGCAGGCCTCTAATATTCTCCGTCGATACCCGACGAGGATGCGTATCTTCAAATGCACAACTCGCGGCGCTCTGAAACTCCCAACGCTTTTCCGCACGGAACTTGCAAGCTCCGAAGGTTGCGAGAAATCAGATAACCGAACGATTATCGTTATTGTAACCTGCATTGACGGTAACGTCCCTTAAAACCCGTGTAGCTGTCGCGCGGACTCGCCGACGTGCACGTAAATCGATAACACGCGATGTATAATTAACGATCGAACCAATCAACTGTCGAGGCGCGCAAGTCTCTTTGCGCTCGCGAAGTTCCAAATATGTCGCGGCGTGGCAACCTCGCGCTTGTTCTTCGCGCGCAACTTCGCGTCCTCGGCCACGAGCCATTCTCCACGGCGGTACATCATTTTCGGAAATCGAGAAGCGTATCTATGCGTGCGTGCCTGCGACCGCCACATGTGCTGAGAAAAATAAGTCGATTAAGAGAAAAACCGACACGCGCCGTTAAGCCGGGCGATAATAACCGCGGCGCACCAAGTACGCGGCTGGAATAATTAATCGCCCGCGAATGTCCACTCGCGTGGGATAAACCGACCTTAGTGGACTTGAATTTAGAGAGAGACAGCCTGATGTACTTTCGAAATGGTTCTCGCGGCCGTGCGCACCGTCCGCGCCGCACGTATCGAGGTCGCACACCGCGCTGCCTTCGTGTCTCTGTTATCTTCGATGTTTCGAACTGAGGTGTTTTCCTGACGAAACGTGCGTCGTTGGGACGAAAGACAAAATCAAGGGGGAATCCGCAGAGGAACACGCAGAGGTCTCGGACGCGACGCGCGAAATCGATGCGCGCGATCGCCGAAAGCGCGCGCGCGCGCGCGCGCTGTAAAACTTAATTATTCGAATACAATATCGCGCACGAGTATCGATAGCCCGGGGCGAAAAAAATGCGGCCGGCGGGGTGGAGGAGATCGCGTTGTAATCGGGTCACTTTTGCGCTTATTTGCTAAATACGCTTTTATATCAGCGGAAATTTGCAGAGAGACAAAATGTAATAACGCAGCGAAGTCCCATTATTTTAAGCGTGCCGTACTTTTCCTCTGAATTTTTCGATGGTGTACCGCCGCGCAAAGCCGTTGGTCCATTACAAATTGATCCTAAATTAAGCGATGCCGCGCGCCCCCGCCGCCGTTGCGCGTTGCAAGCGCGAGCGTGCCCGCCCGCCCGTCGCGGTATCTCTCTCGTTAATGAGGTTTATTTTCGAAACAATATTTTTTCACAAAAGCGGGCAAGATGATTCGCGCGCGCGCGCGATCAAAGATCCATCTCTCGCTCCCTCCCCCCTTACTCGCTCTCTCTCTCTCTCTCTCTCCCTCCCCCCCCGCCGCCTTCTCTCTTTCTCTCAGTCTCGTGCAACAGTTTTCGATATCACGCGGTTTTTCCCGTTTCCACTTTTTTTCTCTCATTTCCCCCTTTTCATTTTTTATTTATATCCAGACGCGCTCGTGCGCGCACCAATTCCGCCGTTAAGCCGCGCTAATTAAGCCTCTGCCTCTCTGTCTCCGTTGTGTGTGGATAGATCGGTACTGTAATCTCGCGAGGGAGATTACCGAATCGCCAGATATCTCCGGCGTTACCTAACCCGGATTGTGTAAACACAAACGAGCCACCGGCCGCGCTCGCGCTCGCGCGCGCCGCCGACAGCTTCCGAAATTCCAAGACGCGAGGCGAAGTGCGACGCCACCTCGATTGCCGCCGTGGCGCAATTTAATTTGCGAATTCCCGCTCGCGGAAACAACGCATTTCGTCGAAACGTGCCGTCGCTCGTACGGGCCGCGCGACGCGCGGCTCTTTGTGACCCTAATGACTATCCGGTCGCGCGCGCGCGCGCGTGCGGCACAAACGACACAAAATCAATTCAGTGCTACGAAGGCGGCCGGGCGCCATGAAAAATCGTCGCGTCGGACCGCGATGTGCACGCGAGATATTTTTCATGCATGCACACGTTGAAGGGAAGAGAAGCAGAGAGAGAGAGAGAGAGAGAGAGAGAGAGAGAGAGAGAAGGGGAGGGAAGAGATCCGCGATCGCGACTCGCCGCGCCTCGCGAATACAGAGAAGCGTGTGCACGCGTGCGTGCGTGCGTGGGTGCGTGCGTACGTGCGTCGCGAATACGACGAAACGTATTGCACACGTTGGTGCGATACACACGCGACGACCGATTGGCGTGACGGTACGTTGCATTTGCGGCACGCGCGCCGTGATACCGGGTGACCGTCGAGAAGCGCGGCTGATTGGCGCGTCCGAGTCCGTAATTGGCCGGCCGGCCAGCCGTTGTCGGTTTGCATTTGATCGACGATAGGACGCGCGGAAAGAGCTCTTTGCGAGATAAAGCCCGGTGATTCGACGAGTAAACTCTGTTTTCTGAGGCTTCGTGCCTCGTGCGAGGACGCGTGAGCGGAAAGGAGACGCGTTTATGACGCGTCGAGCGAGAAACAGCCGCGCGGGGCTGAGGAAAATTCGAACGAGGGGTGAGCAGTGGTGAGCCGTGACAGTTTCGTTGGAATTCGCGCGGGATTTTTCGGGGCGACGGCGAAAGCTCGCGGAAAATTTGCCCGCGCGATTCGCGAAACCTTTGCGCGCGCGGATGTTGGTCCTTGCGCGCTGAACATGGCCTTCGGCTGAAACATACTCGTGCATTGATTTCTTTCTTCTTTCTTCCGTGCTTCATTCCTGCATTACAGCTAACAAGTTGTAAAGTCGAAGAGATATCTGAGCAACCTGTTAATCAGCGACACATGAATTTGCGCTTCGAATTGTGCTGCTTTATTCGATAAAAATAAACGAAGAGGCTGCGACACGCAAGAACCGAGGGCTCGCGAATTGAGTCAGTTTCGCTCCGTCCGTCGCACCTCCACCTCCCCCCCCTCCCCCCTCGTTCCCTCCCGCCCGTCCGCCCACCGCCGCCGCCGCCGATGACAAAAAAGCGCGTCTGCGGATCGCGCGCGGTGCTTTTTACGCAAATGAATATCGAACTGTTCGCTAAATTAATGATCGGAGCGAAAAACACAGGCTCACGCTGGCGGGCATATTTCCGCGGCGCTAAATATTTATTCAGGAAATTAACATCCGTCACAAATGCGCCGCGTATCGCATCGTGCTACGGCACACGGCTGATAATTGTTTCGACTAGCATAAATATCGTAATTTGTAAAAACCCGACGCGAGCCGGGCGCGATGACGATTTAACGGCCGTGCATTCGTTGGCGCGAAACCGACGCGTTGAAAATCCTTTGGTCGGAGTCGAGCGCCGGCGGCGGCGGCCACGTCACGTCGGTGTGATAACGGTCAACTGTTCGGCCTTTGGATAAGGAAGTGAAAAAATCCCCCGTTATCGCTGTCTCTATCGCGTTCAGAGCGTTCTTCCGTGGAGCGGAGCGGGATTTTAAGCGGCGTAAAGTCGCTTGTGAAACATGAAAGCGGGAGAGAGAGAGAGAGAGAGGGGGGGAAGAGAAAGAGAGGAGAGGGAATCAATGTCACCGGGACATTGAATTTATTAATCTAAACTCGCACACTCGACGATTACGTGTATATGCACAGGGAAAGGAAAAAAAAAATATTCTATCTCTCGTCGATGGTAGCGACCTTATCAATTGGGAGGAGATACGTAACACGCAAAAGTCACCGCCATTTTCGTAACAGCGTCGACGAGACAATCGCCTCTCCCAGTGATTTCTCTCGGTTACGAAAAAGGATAAAAATGCTCCGAGGGAAATTATATCTCCATGCGTTTTCATTCGCACCGTGCGCACCGACAATGCTGGCGCGCATATACGTTCGCGCGTACATTCGTTCGGGCGACGGTAAAAAGGTTAATTAATTAGATTAACACGTTCCGTTTCCACGTGCAATTAAATCCTCGGACATTCTCAAACTCAAGTGATAAATTTCCTGTAAACGAGAAAAATTCGCGCGCTCCGAACTATCAAAAAATGAAGGAGACGAGAAAATGGAGGAAAAAACGAGAGAGGGAGCGAAAGAGAGAGAGAGAGAGAGAGAGAGGGGGGGAGGGGACGAGGAGAAAAAGAGTCGTTCTGCACCGGCGAATGCAGGGCCTCCTTCCTTCTCCCTTCGTCGCGCCGCGACCAGCGTGACCTTCGAAAACCGCCGTGTCCGCTTGCTCAATCGCTTGCGCACACGATCTTCATATAATTTCGCCCCGACATCCGCGTCTCCGCGAACGTACATCCGCATGCTTTTCTCCGGAACGTTTAATCATCGTTCATCACTTTCCACGACAGTCGGCTCGAGCGTTGCAACGCCGTGCGGGGCGATACGCGAGCGCGCGCGCGCGCGCGCGCGCGAATTCGCCCCGTGTGGCACACACGCGGCACGCGGGCAGATATCGTCATCCGCGAGCGCTTTTCTCGTAACTCACGATTATGCAACCGCGATTATAAAACCGCGGGCCACATTCGTTTTTTAGTGTGCATACACACGACGATTACGATAGCGACAGTTGACATCCAGGGAAATACGTTTTGATAAAGTTATCGTGTGTGCTCCCTCCCTCCCTCTTGCCCCTCCCCCTTTCTCTCTCTCTCTCTCTCTCTCTCTCTCTCTCTCTCTCTCGGCTTTCGATGTACGCGCCGGTTATATTATTCAACAAGCTGCTCCGATGCTGATGGAAACAAAAACGACAAACAGCCGGTATGCTTATATTTCACACGTCAAGCGGATGAATTGGCCGAACGAGCGCGCTCGTGCGATGAGCTCGTGTCGGACTCGCCGAAATTCCCCTGAAGTTTTCACAAGCTTCCCGCCCCGGGGAAGCTGAGAGCGATATATTTCGCTGAGTTTTCAGCAAGACGTACAAAGTGCGTCGTGTTGGCGCGATGCGATATGAATGAACCTGTTTTTGAATGAACGCGGATATGACCGAATCGCAGAGTTCGTGCACCGCTCTTGACGCTGCAGCCTTGATAGTAACTCAACTAGAACACAATGTTGACCAAAGGGGACTTCGCCAAAGATTGTTGGATCCTAGATCGATCCCAGATATCGGGCGACAACGATCCTCGATATCGGGCTGATGGATCGATCGACTGATCCTAACGAACAGATCCCGTCCACGCACAGGTGGTGGGTGAAGGGTGCACGCCATTATTTGATGTAGTTGCGGTGGTGTCGCAGGTCTGGAACGGGTAGCGGAGGAGTTGATGGGCCGTAGGAGATGGAAGCAATACCAGGACACCCTGTACAGCGGCACCCGCAGCAGCGAATCAGCGACGGCACAGCCCCACCATCGGCTTTACCCGGCGTTGTCGTCGTCCTGCAACCCGATAGCCGGGAGCCTGGACCAAATTGGGCCGCAGCTGCATCACCCGGCACCCTCGTCGTTGCCGTCGACGGCGGCGTCGACGGCGCTGACGACGGCGACGACCACGGCGACGACGACGACAGCGGCGACAGCGACGACTCTCGCTACCGGCGTGGTGAAGCAGGAGAGCCTGCAGAGGCATCACCTGCAGAACCACCATCATCATCCGCAGCCGCCGCCGCCGCCGTCGGCTCAGGATCATCACCTGCAGCAGCAGCAGCAGCAGCAAGAAGATCCGCGCCGTCGGAGGCCGGGCGAGATCAAGGTCGAGGTCGCCGAAGTCGACGAGCCGACGGACGGCATCGCGCGGGAGGAAACCTCTTCTTCGGCGAGGACGGCGGATACGGCGACGTCGACTGCGACGGCTGCAGCGGGGGTGGCGACGACGGCGGCAGCAGCAGCAGCAGCAGCAGCAGCAGCAGCGACTACCATCAGCAGCGCGGTGACGTCGGCAACGTCTATCACGTCTACCACGACGACGACGACCGGCACGACGACGATAACGACGAGACGGCGACGTGGGCGCCGGCAGAACGACGGGGAGGACGCCGACGGCGAGGAGGACGGCGACGAGAACGACGAGGAGACAGGACGGGGTCAGAAGGAGGCGGAGAAACGGCTCAAGCTCGACGAGGACGCCGACAGGTCGGTCAGCCCTCTCAGGACGGAGAACGATCGCGCGACTCGGGATCATCCGACTGCCAACGCTACCGACACGGAAGGGACCAAGGTTGGTGTTTGTTCACGACCGTGTCTCATGGGCGATGCGATTGTTTTCTACCTTCACTGAGTAGCCAGTAATCAATCAGAGACTAGTCGGTAATCTAGCACGAATTTAGCAGGAATCCCTCGGGTCCGTTTGGGTCGCTAATCCTTTCTCGTTTCGTCAGTTTTATCAATTTTCCACGTGTTAATTTGTCCATTTCACCTTGGCTTCGCCAACTCGTCTGCTCCCACAACACCACGAGTCAGACTCGTGCTTGGCAGAAGCGAGCTAAACGTATCCCCAGATTTCCGCGCTCACAAATGAGATGACGATTCGAGGGGTCAATAGCATCAAGACAGTGTCTACGTTCAGCAGAAGTAAGTGCTTAGTAAGCACTTGGTGATTATTGTCTGTGATTGTAGTATACTTCTGAATCCTCGATGGATCCAGAGAAATGTAGCAATCGCCTGGCCAAGCGCTCACTTCTGCCGCGAACGCGAACGTACGCAATGTACGTTCACCAAGGTGAAGACCACTCGAGACTGCGAGAAGAGAGGTCTACTCGCCCGGGAGATTGAAATCACCAGCTTCGCCGGCAATCTGCAAATCCTCACCCCCCTTCCGCTGTTTTTTCCGTTGCAGGAACGAACGGAGGAAGTCGCGTTGGAGCGGGCACCGGTAACGCAGGGCTTGCTGAGGGTAAAGAAGGAGGAGGAGCTGCAGGAAGTGCCGGGTTCCGGCGGCGGCACGACGATACTGACGACGCCGGCGACAGACTCGGAAGGGACCAGGTCGGGGCTGTTATGCCGCGAGGGGAACGCGACCGCGACGAGCGCCGCGGCGCCGTTCCTCCTTGGAAGCCGACGCACGAGCCCGCCGCCGGAGGACTGGAAGCCGCTCGACAAGTGTTACTTCTGTCTCGACGGCAAACTACCCCACGACGACCAGCCGCCCCTTGTAAGTACCCGACGGCGAGAGAGCGCCGTTGACTCGCGAGGTTGCGCATGGCTGGGCACCGACTTCGTCCTTCTCTGCTACTCTCCCGTAGTGATTACCCCCGAGGCGAAAGACGGCAGACGCGTATAAACGAAGGAGCGCGACGTTCTCTCGTGTGTCTTCTTTCTCCCCCTTTTTCCCTTCTTTTCTCTTCTTCTTCTTCTTCTTCTTCTGTTCTTCTTCTTTCTCCTTTTTTTCTTCTTCTTTTTTTTTTACGAACGTCGTTCCCAACGGAAGTCGCGGAATAGCTCCGGATAGACGTCGACGATATCACGACGGTCCCGTCGCCGCGTAATTTACCGACACTTAGATCCGCGCGCGACGCGCACTCCGCCGTTGCTCGTTTTGCCTGCTACTTGCGCGCGATATCACGTCATCGGAATCTTTCTCTCTCTTTCTCTCTCTCTCTCTCTCTCTCTCCCCCCCCTCTCTCTCTCTCTCTCTCTCTCTCTCGCTTTACCCTCCTCTCATGCACCTGTTGTTTCGTCGCGCCAGCGCGGCTCGAGTCCGACCTAGCCTTTGCCGCTTTTGATTAAGTCGAGCGTACTTCGCACTTCGGCGTCAGCCGTCGTCGCCGTCGCACCACACCACCCATCACCACCATCATCACCACCACCTCCACCACGACCTCCATCACGACCTCCATCACCACCGATACCACCGGCGCAACGGCGCACCACCACCACCACCACCACCACCACCACCACCACCACCATCTCCAGCAGCGCGCCTTTCAGCTTTGATCGCTTTGACGCGGCCATATAAAAGATTCACGAGGAGGATTCGCGAGCGAAGGGCGGCACGGGCGGGGCGCGCCTTTTGAAGAATGAATTCGATCAGAATTCGATCCCGCCGCGCCTTCTCGCGGACCTCGCGCCGCGTATCCTCTTTGCCGCGACGCGGTATCCGCTGACCAATCCGCCAGCCATACCGCTAGCCGGACCTCTTTCCGCGAGTCGGGATGACACGTACCTCCGTGTTGTGCCCCGCAGAGTCCGCAGAGCGACAGTAGCAGCAGCTCGCGATCGGCGGAGTCACCGATGTCGGTCCAGGTGGATCCGATGGCGGCGTCCGTGGTCGCCGCCGCTCTCAGCGGCACTTACCCTACCCTGCTGCCCCAATGGTGTTTACCGCCGAGGGAGGCACCCCTCGTCGCGGTGCAGACCCATCAGGACAACGCCACGGCGGCCGACCAACCGCTCGATCTCTCGGCTAAGCCCAGAAATTCTCAGGTAAGCTTGGAACCACCGCCGCTTCCGTCGCGGCCGAATGCGCGCTCTCTTGAGGTCGGCTTCGTGTCATTTTTCTCTCTTTCTCTCTCTCTCTCTCTCTCTCTCTCTCTCCCCCCTCCCCCTTTCTCTCTCTCTCTCTCTCTCTCTCTCTCTCTCTCTCTCTCTCTCTCTCTCTCATTTTACCGCACTCATTTATCCGAATCGCCTTGATCCGAATTCCGGAACGGACACGGGAACGGTCCCAAGCAAGAGCGGTGCGACGCAAGTCGGAGAGCTGACGGGCGAGACGGTTGTGCGATTTTCGGACACCGGACTGACGAAAATTCGCATCCGTCTCCTCTCCCACGCGACGTTCGGTTCGGTTTCGCGCGACACCGCGGGGAGTGACGTCTCGATCTCTTTGTCGCTCTCTCTCGCGTGGTGTTTAGTATAGTGTTTCTCACGGATGGCTTATCGGTCGTGTTATCGAGTGACTAACGCTGATGTCTCAGTAACTGAGCTATATACGCTTGCACACACAGCAATGAGATATTTAATTTATCCGACTCCCTCTCATTCTCTATTCCCCTCCCGTTTCACATATTCATGTAACATTAATATCATTGTCTGTCTGTGTTTGTTCAGGACAACAACATATCTCTGCTGGAGCAACAGAAAATACCTCTGAGGATGCCGGCAGGCATCGATCCCAAGAGTATCCTCAAGTGAGTAATTGCATTATGTGTCATAATTTTATGTCTACGCGCGCGCGCGCACGCGCACGCGCTCATTGAGGTGCGCGGATAAGAAGTTGATTTTTATTCGATTGACCCGCTTGATATCGGAATCCCTAGGAATATTCGCCTGGCTTTTGTCTCGTTAAGAAATTTCGCGCGATAAGCACGTCCCGCCGATAAGAACGGCGCCCTCCGGAGCGCACCGTGAAATAAAATGGGACAAAAGGAAGTCGGAAACGATGCGACCGTTCGGTTTCAACGAGGAGGAAGAGAGCGCGTTCTTCCCGGCGCGTTTGGAAAATCGTCGTTCGCCACCGCCGACGACGACGACGACGTCGCAACGAAAGGCGTCGTTTCGGCGTTATCGCGACACCTCGAGGCGAGCCGCTGATACGAATATGCATTCCGTGCGAACGGGGGGCGAAAAAGGAACGGAAAAACGAAAACCAGAAGGAAGGAGGAAAAGGGAAAAAAAAAGGAGCAGAGAATACGTTCCTCGTGATCGAGTGGCCGTTTAGGCCGGCCGGTTCGATAAGGCGTCGATTAAAAACGCCGCCGGCGAACGACTTTCGAAAATCGCGAAACTGACAGCCAGTCGATCCGGAATGCCGTCGCAATTAGGTGCCAATCACGCGGCCGGGCATAACCGTGATTTATCTCGCTCGTAAAGACGTCACACGCGGCAACGATGCCGGATAGGGGGGAGGGGGGATTCGTATCGTACGAATGACACTCGGCCGGATCGAATTCGTTCGCTCGCTCGTTCGCTCGTCCGTTCGCATTTTTGGCCAAATATGCGGAACAGATTCGATAATTGATGACGCCATCGAGGATTTTTCGTTATTCGGATTTCGTTAATCGGCGCCGCTTACGCACACTCGCGCGCGCGTAATCAGTTTTCCAAAGAGCGGCGCGTTTTTTAAATTGTCCGCGGATAATGCGGATTTATCATTATTCGCAGTCGCGTTTCGCACTCTTTGTAACGAGGAATCATTTATTCGCCGAAGGTTATTAAATATCTCGCACACCTACGTGCTGTATCGTGAGCGCGCGCGCACATACGTACACACACACACACACACACACACACACACGCACACGCTCGCGACTCGAAAATCCCCGTGAGCGCTGCGATTGTTTTAAAAGGCAAACAGAGCGGGGTTGTAAATAAAGAGCCGCGTTTATCAGAATCTAAGATCGCGGTGCGCGCGCGGGCGCGCTCTCGCCAAGAGCTCAAGTTTGCCAGATGAACTTGGACGTGCGCGCGTTCTATCGCGCCGGGCGTTGGCAACGCTATTGCGAGGACTTGACGATTATCTCGAACGTGTTCCCGAGCGGAGATAACGAGCTCGTAAAATTGCTCGCAGACACGGCCGCGTGGAAATAATTGCGGTGAAATTTACAGTAGGCTCCGCCGCGCGGATCAATTGAAATTTCACAAGACGCGCGCGCACGGCGCCCGCTGAGAAACGAAAACGCCCGTGTGTCCACGTGATTGCGTCCGCGCGACGACCACTTTCGAAGAGTCAACAGGCCGTCGCGAATCGCCGTCGCGATCTGCCGTGCGGCGACGCGACGCTCTTTCTCTCGCGATTCCTCGCTATCAAACCGCCGCATAGCGCGGCAGCGACGATCATTCCAATGGTCTGCGCGCGCGGAATTTATGTCTTCGGACAAACAACGTGTCGCGCGTTCAAGACTGTCTTCAAGTATCCGTCAGCGCGCCCGACCGTTTATATTTCGCGGTGCACTAACTCAGAAAGGTAACTGCCAACCTCGCGGGTGATGATAAGTCATTCGCTCCCGGACTAACTCGTGTGTACACACACGCACACGCACACACACACACACACGCACACACACACACACACACGTGCGCGCGTTCGCGTACGGACGTATGTCGCTCCTCGCCATGTTGGACCGCGAGCGTCGCGCGTCATTTTTATTATTCAGCCGCGTGACGATCTTGACTCTTTAACAATCGACAGTGCGCGCATCAGAGCGCGGCTCATATTACGGAAATAGGTGTCGTGTTCGTAACCAAACGGCACCGATCGGTCGGCCGGCCGGCCAGGTAACCTTCGTCACGTTTTATCCCGATCATTTTTCACCAGGCCTTTTACCAGCAGTGGAACATTTCCACGTCGGCTTACAAGGACGAATGATCCCTCCCCTCGGTGGGGCGTTAAAATCCGATCTTTTCGGCGCTCATCAAACGCGGACGCGTTATTACGAGCGAATAACCGACGCGCCAGGTATTATTTAACACGCGATGCGCGCTGCAACACCCTCCGCCTCCCTTGCTCCTCCCTCTCCCATTCCCCGCCAATATAACGTTATTAGAACGAAAGAACATCGAGAGAGAGAGAGAGAGAGAGAGAGAGAGAGAGAGAGAGAGAAGATAACGCGGTGAAGTAACGATTTACCGCAAATCAAAGTTACACCCCCTCTCTAGCCCCCCACCCGCTCGGTGAAAATATAAAGTTTCAGCTGCGACGTTGGAAGTTATGTTTGTAAACAATGCGATGCAACGTATTTCGTGATATCGATGCATGCATGCGGGCCGGCAACCGTGCCGCTCTCATCGATCGCTCTCCGACCGGTCACTCCTCGCCGCGGTCAGGCAGGTCGCTCGTTGCGTGATTCTCACGCGCGATGCCTAATGCATCGCGGCCCAGACGTGTGCATTGTGCCGGGCCGCACGAGAAAGAAATTTCCGTTGTAAAACGCTAGCGAACTCTCTCTCTCTCTCTCTCTCTCTCTCTCTCTCTCTCTCTCGTGCTCACCCGCACTTCGCCTCGCCTCGCCTCGCCTCGCCTCGCCTCACCTCGCCTCACCTCGCCCCGCCTCACTTCGCCACGCCTCGCGGGTAAGCAGCCGGTAGCCGCGAAACCGTAACAATACAGGCGAGTTTTGCCTCAACTTTTCAACCCTTTGAGCTTTAAACCGGTGCGCCGCTCTGTCTGCGGTGGCGCGCCCGGATAAATATTTAAGCAGTGCGTTTCGCGAAATCGACGCAACTCGATTGCGGTCTCGGGAGCGCGCGGAGCCCCACGGCGGGCGCGGCGAATTTCGCAGAGCCGGCCCGCCGCGTAAACGCGCCGTCGAAACGAACGACAACGAGCGGCGTGCGTGTTTTTATTCCCGATTCTGCCGCGTGAGAAAATCGGAGGACGGATTAATCGCAGCGATTCTCCTCTTTGAAGTGGAAGAATCAGCCGGAAGAATCGCGATCGCGCCCCGCGCTCGCGTCTCGCATGTCCGCTGATGTGTCCTCGGGGGGGATTCGCGAGGAATTGCGGCAAGAGACGGTCTCTCCGAGATGAAAGCTCGACGGTGCGCGGCGACTCGCGCGAAAAATGCGAGGACCGTTCGCGGCGGCCAGCTCGACCGGGCGAGTCGCGCGAGCTGCGGCATCGCGCTGAAGGAGCGCGTCGGAGTCGTACGTTGCCCCCGTGTTTTCGCTGTTTTCCCCCGCGGAACATTTTGCGCGTCAAATTTTTATCGTCGTCTATTATTAGCCCACCGTAATCTGCACCTCCCGGCACATCGAAGACTCGCGGGGCACCACCGTGTGGTGTGTCGCGCGGCGGCGCGCTTTACGAGGCGGGGCCGTGCGACTCGCGTCGGGAAGAAGGGGGATAGGAAGAACGATGAAGATAAAGAGGGAGGGAAAGGATGAGAGAAAGAGAGATCGAAGGGGAAGAGAAAAAGAAGGCGAGAGAAGTTCGCGTCGACGCATGCGCTACGGCGTAATTAGCGATAGAAGATAGAACCGTCGACGAAACCGCGGCGGCCGGGTCGAAATTAAAGCCCGATTCAGACAGCAGAGAGAGAGAGAGAGAGAGAGAGAGAGAGAGAGAGAGAGAGAAGCGCGGATATCTCACCTTCCATGCGTCTTTCGCCGCTTAACTCTGAACTTGTTGCCGGGAAATTAAATCGCAGCGATTTGGGCTCGCATTGCGGCGACGGAGAGAAGTGCGCGGGATCGGGATGGTCGATCGCGTTAGCTCACCGGTTGAATCTTTCGCGGCGTACCAATTTCACGCTCATTGTTGAACTCGCGCGTTGCGGACAGTCAAGAGGCCGTTTCGAGCGAGAATTCTCGCGAAAAATTCAGCCCGAATCGCGCGGCGATGGGAACGACGTTGGCGGAGTACTTTGCGCTTTCCGTCCGCAAATTGTTGCGATCGAGGCGTATTCCGCGCGATAAGAATTTTATTCTCCGGTCGAGCGTTTCGAATAAAGGAGGACGACAATCTCCCTCGTGTGTTCTCTCTCTCTCTCTCTCTCTCTCTCTCTCTCTCTCTCTCTTTCTTTCTGTCGAAGTATTGTTCCGCTTCTCGTCGACGCTGATCCGCGTTATAACACTCCCTCATGTTTCGTACTTTATCGGTGGAGATTCGCGGCGCGCGCGTGCGTGCGTGCGTGCGTGCGTGCGTGGCGAAACGAGGCGTTTTCAGCGCTTTCGTATGAATGGGCGCTCAAGGAAAATCTGGGCCTTGCTTTAATCTGAATTGGCATTAAACCCGCGCACTCGAATGGGGTCACAGAGTCAGCGGCAGCGAACGACAGCTCGGCCAAGCCGAGCTTTGAAAAGCCGCGCGACACACGGCAGAGCGGTTAAGAATCGCGACGCTGTGTGACGCGCGAATGCGTTATCCTTTGCGCGTATGTTTACGGGACAACGTACGTTTCGCGCGGCGATGCAGCCGCGCGCGCGCGCGCGCATTGTGAGAGACACGCGGCGAGAATAAAAATCGCGGCCGCCGAGGGGGATGACACATTTACGCTTTCAAAAAAGAAGAAGAAAAACAAAACAAGAAAAAGAAAGAAAGAAATATCGAAACTGCCACGATGGGGGACTAGCGACGATTAACGCGACCTATTTCCACCACGAGCGATCGAAATGACAGGTTTACACTACGGAGAGGAGAGAAAATGCGTTACGCAAGGGCAAGGGTGTGTGCATTTGTTTTTGGTTCAATTCGGTATACTCGATTCTCTCGTCGCGTGAATTTCGTCGTATGCCGTCGTGAATTTCGGCGATGTCGAATGATACCGAATATAAATACGGGCGTAAAGGTAAATATGATAGAGGTATTTTCTCGTTTCGTTTACAATCATCTCCCGTTACGGCGCCGAAAAATTTATAGTAGTCATGATTTTGAAATGTGATACGCGCGCGCGCGCGCGCGGAGCTCTCCTCCGGTGAGGTGAAAATTGCACGGGCTCTCTCGGAGGGTTGGCGCAACTATAATATAGGTGTATAGCTGTTAAATTCATGCTATTCAGGCACGCCAAGTTTTTGCAACTCCACTTGGGTGTTGTTGCGGGGACTAAAGGAGCCCCCGAGATACTTAGCGTTGCCTATAAACTGACATTACGCAAGTAAATACTCGGGCGAGTCTGCGTAATTTTATATCTCTCTTCGAGAGGGCACACGTCGCCGCTTGTTACGTAACAATACACGCTCTGGCGTCTTTATCTCGCGCGCCGTCGGTGAGATTTCATACGGCTCGATTGTCTCGTCGCGAGCCTGGCGAATTGGGCCAAGAGAGTTTTGCGAACTGTGTTCTTAATTTTTCAGAGACCATCGCGCGCACGCGGCGAGATCCGCCCTTGGTGTTTCGAATGACTCGCGAATGAGATTCCTCGCGCAGGCTCAGGACGAGAAAGAGAGAGACGCGAGCAGGTTTGTCTCACTTAAAGCGGGCGTGCGTTCGCCACGGCTGGTCGCAAACGAAATTAGACGTAGTGTCGCCGCTCACGCGTCCCCCGCCCCCCCCCCCCGCGATACTGAAAAATAGGCGAGCCGCAATAAAGGCAAGCAGGCGTGCTGAGGAGGTAAAACCGGTTCGTGGAAGACTTTGTGCGGAGGAAGGTTCGCCGGCCGACGAGTAGTATTGGCGTCGCCGTGAAGGACGAGATTACGGCTATCCGAGTCGCGCGATTGCGCGAACCGGTGTGATTTATGCGAGGATTTGCGCGATCACGAGCCGTCCGGATCGATCGCGCGAAACTTCGGCTCCGGGCGCAATGCGCGCTGGCATAACGAGGATATTTGTTTTGCCACCGATGTTAATCGACGTCGCTCGCCGGCTTCTCACGCGAGCTATGCGTGCGCGTCGATGGAAAAATATCTCCGACCCACCCTACAACAGCTCGTTACTCGGAAGCGGACCCTTTCGATCTCGTTGCTTTGTACACGTCCCGCTGAAAAATTCATCTCGCCTTGGCATTGTTCAACTCACCTTTCTGACACGCTGTTGCGCAGCATTGTGCGACATTGCGTAACGACATGTGCAACATATTTAACATTCCTCAGAAAGGAGCCGGAATCGAAAGGACTGAGCAACCTTTCCCGCCGCGGTGCGAGAACGCGCTGTGTCGAAGAAGCCGACAAAGAGAGAGAGAGCGAGAGCGAGAGAGCGAGAGAGAGAGAGAGAGCGAGAGAGAGAGAGAGAGAGAAATCCGCCGCCCTTCGTTGGGAGTATCGCGTATGGTGTTACTGAGCGGACGCGAATACGCGGTTTCAGCCGAAATTACGCGACGACGTCGACGACGACGACGACGACAACGGCGACGGCGACGGGAACGTTGAACCTGAGGACTCGTGCATGGTGCCGACGCTCGCGCGTCGACCGAGTTTCCGACGTCAGCAGTGTACGTGCGTGTGTATCGGAGCGCGTATACACATCGTCGCGAAAACCGCAGACGAGTCGACAAACAAAAATCGCAGATAAATCAGCGCCGGTCGATGACTGAGACGTCGCGGGACCTATCCGGAGGCCAGCGGCGGACGAAATGCACTTTTATCAGCTCCGACACAAGCGCGCGCCGCAGGTCGACGAACTTCTCTCGCGCGAACAGTGGGGACTGCCGTGTGGTGTACGCCGATCGGGGGCGGCGGGAGGGACGGCGAGGGGGAGAAAGCTCTCGCGGCTCCCGCGATGATTCCTTACGCCTAATCTTATCGTTGCGCTCTGTGACAAATTACACCGGCCCCCGATATCCATCGTCTTCGTGCCACGTCGCGTTCTTTTATGCGAGTGCAAAATATTACCGTCCTCCCCCCCCCCCCCCCCCCGCCTTCGCCGACGCTTCTTGCGCGCTTTTTTTGCGCGCGTACCGCTCCGACCGCGCGACTGACGTTCGAGCGACCTCGCGGACAGAACTCGCGATGTTACGCGGCAAAGTTACATGGAGGAGGGAGGGGGGGGGGTCATTTCGTCGCCCTTTTCTCTTCGTTATCGTGGACAATATCGGGCCTCTTGGGACTCGTGTCGTTTGTGCCGGCGAATTGTCGCTCGACGTTTATGAACTTCGGTGCTCCTTCTCTCTCTCTCTCTCTCTCTCTCTCTCTCTCTCTCTCTCTCTCTCTCTCGCTCGCTGAGACGCTCGATAAGTGTCCGATAACTCAAATATATCTCTCTTTGTTTCAATTTTGTGACCGCGCGCATCTCCGGCGCACTCCGACGAGGCGCGTAGCGTTGCATGCAGTAATACACGAAAGTAAAAATATTTTGCAGCCTGACGCGACGCGGACACTCGGCGAGCGAGACCGACGCGACGCCTCGCGCGCGCGGACGTAATGCGTCGCGAGAAGTGGCCGCGGCGCGCTGACGTGCGCGAATTTATGCGACGGCGATGAAAATAAAATTCTAGCGCGGGCAGCCGGCTATTATCGCTATTAATAATGCGTAGACAGAGAGAGAGAGAGAGAGAGAGAGAGAGAGAGAGAGAGAGAGAGAGAGAGAGAGAGAGAGAGAGAGAGAGAGAGAGAGAGAGAGAGAGAGAGAGACCTGTCGAGGCGGTGACGCCCGTTGTTTCAATTATTCTCGTTTCGACGATGGATCTTGTCACGACGCGCGTGTACAAGTGACTCGGTCGCATAAATATGTAAATCGCCTATGTACTTAAAAAGCCACGAACACACCTGAGCGAGTATAACTCTCCCCCCGGTTCCCCCCCGCCCCCCGCTCGGCCATCGATTGCGCGCGCGGCAGCTCGCGAAATTGCCGGATTAACGCGCGCCCCCGTGTCACTTTCGTGCAGGTGAAGCTTCATTCTCGACGCCTCGAGATCTCGGCCGCGAGGTTCGACTGCAGATTCGCGTTATCGTCACACAAGCACACACGCATACACGTGCGCGCAGAGACACATCGCGCGCGGACACGTGTTTACGTCGTCGAGAGCTGCCACGTGGCAGCCATTTAATGCGGCTCGCCTCTCGGGTTAGTCCAGAAGGACGGGAGCAAACGTGAGCTAGCATCGCGAGAAGTGATGGATAACCTGACTTTGTTATGACGCCCAGTTTGAACGGCTATCGATCGCGTCTATTGGCCGAGCGATTATCAAACTGCGAGCACGATCTCTCCTCTGCCGGTCGGCTGCTTAGAGCAACGTTTGCCGCGAGATATTCGAAGATTCGGCCGCGCTGTTTGTAAGGACGAAGGCGGATTATTGGAGACACCGCAGCAGCAGCAGCAGCAGCAGCCGCGCGGAGGAACTGGTGGTTAATGTTAACAGGACCGTAGTTACTATCAGCTATCACCTTCTTGTTGTTTCGACGAGGAGAGATAGTTGCAGTATGCATATACTCGTGCTCGTTATCGCTAGCGCTGTGGCCAAAATTACTGCAAAACTGCTGCCCCCGACTGCGATTCTCTCGCCTCATGCGATTATTTTCTCGTTCATGTTTTTGCTCTTTACTCCGTTCACGTTTAGCTTGTCGTGTCAAAAGAAGTTTGCCGTAAATAAATAAACAAATGCATAATTTTCGTGATATATTTTCGAATGCCGCTCTCGCTGCGATTTTGTTATTCATTTTTTCTTACTTACAACAATAAGCGCGACTCAATAATGTCGCGGACGTGTCGCAAGCGCAAGCGGGGATTCGCAGTCTCGCCTCTCTCCCTCCTCCGTACTTCAGCTTCACTTTGTGTAGACATTCGCGCGAGAGATAGCGGATATCGGTGATATCGCGAAAATGTCACTTTGCACTTTATCCGGCCTCGTCCACCTCACGGCGCGCCAGGAGGGGGCTATTTATACGTAGTGCTGCAAATGACCCTCGAACTAGCCGAATTTCAGGCAAAAACACCCCGCCGGCCAGACCCGACGATAACGTTGATTAACGTTGTTTCAGCTCGTGTTACCGCGCGAAACCGCGAATGACCGGACCGGTTGCGGCCGCGGCGGCGGCGGCAGCGGCGGCGGCTGCGGCGGGCGTCGGTGGTGTTCCAGTGGTGGGTGCCGGGGGTGGCAGGAGGACCTACACCGAGGAAGAGTTGCAGGCCGCCCTCAGGGACATCCAGAGCGGCAAGCTCGGCACGCGGAGGGCCGCGGTGATCTACGGGATACCGCGTAGCACCCTGCGCAACAAGGTCTACAAGCTCGCGATGGAGCGCGAAAGGGACGCGTCCCTGACTAGCACCCATTCACACCCTCACGAGTCCGGCGCCCCAGCCACCACCACCACCACCATCACCACCACCACCACCACCACCACTACTACTACAACACCACCAAATACGACCCAAAACGCCTCCGCGACCACTCCGCCCCCGCAAGTGGACGAGGTAGGTTTTGGGGACAGACCACGCAAGATGGTTAGAGATTTAGCGCGTGAGAGAGAGAGAGAGAGAGAGAGAGAGAGAGAGAGAGACAGAAGGAAAGAAAGAACGAAACGAGAAAGGGAGAAAGTAAGAAAGGAAGAAAGAGAGCGCAAGCGAGAGAATGGGCGAGATGCAGGGAGCAAGGTTGACGGTGAAGACGTGTCGCCGAAGTCTCGTCGGTCCTTCACGCGCGTCGAGTAGACGAAAAGCCGCCGAGGCTGCGTTACAATTGGCATTGACAGCGACGGGGAATTCCGCGCGAACGGTACGAGCAGACACGTTTCCGTCCACCGAGACAACAGAGTCTCGAAGCGGCGGCGAGTCTTCTTATTATTTCGGTGCTTTTCGTTCTCGACGTTCGTTGGTCTTTATGCACGCGGGGACGTGTCGATCGCGTCGATGACAAGGTGATCTTCCGTAGTCGCTCTAAGAAGACCGATTGAAGCAGCGGGAGATGACGTGGGAGGGAGAGGAGACGTGGAGAGTCGAACACCACGATGCACCGGGGGAGGTCTCGTCGGGGAGGATTCGCGAATATAAACCGTTGATTTGTACCTAAGTGTGGTTTTGGTTAGGAAGAACGAATGAAGCTTCCCCAAAACATACCTCTGGCACGGCGATCGTGGATCTCGCGTGGACCGAGCGTGTCCCGTTTTTCTCAAAATCGCAATCGGCTCGAAACTCGGGCTCGGTCGATTGATTCGCGATTTCTTTTTCTCGTTAATTCGAGTCTGTGTGCGTGTGAGAGAGAAAGGCTCCGTGATGAACCGCGAACTGCGGCAGTTTCGCTTCCCCGTCGAACTCTGCGCTCGTTTAACGCAGCGGATCAAAGCGCGACGCAAATCAAGGCGAGTCGCGCTCCGAAATCTCATAAATCGCGATCACTTCGCGTTCAAGGGGAGAATACGCTCGCGTTTTTCGGAGACGCGCGCGTCGCTTCTCGACGGATATCAATTCATGTTCTTGCCTCTTGTCGAATAAAATCTCTCCCGCCTGATCGTCCGTATCGAATTAGCAGCGAGCGAGCCGCAGAAACTATCGACCCAGTCCGCAGTGCGTTGACGACGGCAATTGTGCGTTTTTTTTTGCATCTCGGTGCGAGGCACGATTGAAATGGAGGGAACGGACAACGGTCTACGCGGCTCCGTTCCGGTCGCCGTGATGCTCAGTAGTGTCCAGTGTTTGCATGGGCTGTTTAACTTTTTTTATCTCACTATTTGTAGTTTAACACACGGCAACTTGGTGTCCGCGAGGTTGCAAGACTCGAGGTAAGTTTTTGGGAAGAGGTCGTATTGAGAGAGAGAGACAGAGAGAGCGAGAGAGAGAGAGAGAGAGAGAGAGAGAGAGAGAGAGAGAGAGAGAGACGAAAGGAGGATTACGATCGTACGGGTTCGATCCCCCCCGTCCGTTCGTCCTTCCGTTCTAACGGGCGCTCGTAGCTGCGCCCGGTTGACGATTCGTGGTCGTGAATATACGCTTTTCACTGCATCCTCGATGTTTCGCGCATTACGAGCCTCCGCGCGCCGGTAGAGACGGCCGATCGAATGACAGCTCCGGAATAGAGGCGGATCGCAATTTCAGGACGGACGCGCCGTCATGCATGAAACGGTCGCGCAATCGAAGATTACGGCGGGCTAAACGCACCGGGCCGATTTAATCCTCATCATCTGATAGTGTCTTTTGCTCGGATCTCTCCTAATGGCGGTCGGGTCCGCCATTAATTTTGCTCAACGCGCACCGAGAGCCAGAGATCGGTCGTGACAATTGGGGAAATACTGGGAATATTTCGGTCGAAGGCGGCGAAGCGTGAGAATTTCTATTTTTTTTTTTTCCTTTTTCTTCCTTTTTCGATTCCGCCGAGAGTCAGGCCGCGCGCACGCGCGCGGAGCGGTGCTTTTTCATTCGGTTGTTTAGCGAAATTGCCGGCGGAATCTGATTCAAATTTCGGCACGGCGCGGCGTGGCGGCGATTTGCTCTCACACGAGAGAGGGGAATCGTGAAATAAAATTTGTAAACAAATGAAAGCGCGAACTTTTCAGCGGCCGCGCGCACTGGGGGAGAGCGGCACGGTTTTGTTGTATTCGGAAACGTTACGTATCTGAAGCACCGTTTGTCCGAGCGGCGAATTCGAGCAAGGCCGGGCAAACACACCGTCGTAAGGGGCGCGCGGTGAGATTAAGCACGTTGCGTTTGCCGCGCAACCCCGTGAACGATTTCCTCGGCCGTCGAAATCTGCCGTCGAGTCGCATTCGCCGTGTCTATCTCGTTTCCCCCGCAAAATCGCGATCGCGTAGCGCGCAGAGCACATCGCACTGCGCTAGTCGCGCTACCTCGCCCGTAAGACCAAGCTTCGCCTCAGCATGAACACCGCGAGAGAGAGAGAGAGAGAGAGAGAGAGAGAGAGAGAGAGAGAGGCGCTATTTTACGGCGCAACTTGTCGAGCTCGTAAGCACGGTCTATGCACGGTTAAAGTCTCATTTTTCATTCCTGCATTTCGTGCGATCGCGCGCGCGTTCGTACACGTAGTCGCCGCCGTAGAAGGCTGTTGCTTCACTTTTAGTGCAATGCATGCGCCCTGAGCGAGTCCCGAGCGATATCTCTGCACTTAAATTCTGCCGTATCTCTCATCGAAACGCGCGCACGCCGAGGATAAGTCTCGCGCCACCTCGCGAATTTCGCGACCCCTTGCGCGGTATCTGTGCCTGTGCCTGTAGTGGGCGTGCGTGCGTGTGTGTGTGTGTGTGTGTGTGTATATTTTAGAAACCCTCTGCCTAGAGAACTAGCGAGGAGACGGTAGCCGCGAGTTGATTGCGTCGTCTTTTCGGTGCGACTACCGAGAACATCGGGAAGATTTTTCTCGCGAAACACTTGCCGCTTCGTTGGAAAAGAGAACTGTTTACTGATTAGCAGCTCCTGCATGGCGCTTGGCTATTCTGCATTCGATGGAAATGTGTGTACGGAGTGGTTCGTGCGAAGTGACTCGATCGCGTGTACCCTGAAAGAAGTATTCGATCGCGGGGAAAGGGAGAAATGGCAAGAGAGGTTCCTTTCGATCACGAGGACGAAATTTCTCCTCTCTATATCGAATCGACGTGTCTTCGTGTGGAAATTCCTGTGAAAAAATTTCCAGAATATCACGTCCGAGGGGACAGACTGCGTCCTCGTCTCGAAATCATTGAAACCGAAACGCGACTTTTCCACACTCGTCACCTTCTCGAATCCGGAGTATCTTTTCTCGCATTTTTTATCTCCTCCCTCTTCACTTGGATACTTCTTCTTCTAAGATACGCTACGCGGTCACTTTGGGGAGAAACGCTCTGTATATATTTACATGGACAATCGACACCTACACGCGATACAGATACACGTACACTACAAACAAACACACACACACACACACACACACACACACACACACACCTCTCGACGAAGCACTCTCGAACAAGAAGTTGCCATTGCGAACAGCAACGGTTGCCTAATGACTATCGATGATAAGAGAAGCACCGCTTCTACTCGCGTCCACGTAGGCGGAGTAGAAGCTTCTACTTTTCACTTTCCTCGAGAGGACAACTTGACCGTAATCTGCAATTTAGATGCTCTTGCGAGGAGCGAGGAGTACGCAGAAAACGCTAGAAGAGATGTTTTTAACAGGCGGACGATAAAGAACTGTCCGGGGCGGAAGAAGAGAAGGAAGTCGAGAGGGCTCTGCTGAAGCCCCTGCTCTCGTTGGAGGATCTCGTCAGGTTCTCCACGCTCGAAGGGACCGGCGGTGATTCCCTGAGGAATCTGCTGCAACGGGGACACGGGGAGACGGGGGCCGAGTGGCCGGGACTGGAACACGCGAACATCGGCCCTTACATCCAAAAGATGTTGGCTGCCGCGGCACCGTTGGGTGAGTGAAATTTATCGGCGCCGAATCGCCGCGCGAACCGTCGACCGGCGGGGCGGACGGGGTTCGTTCTTCGCTCTGAAGAAGGTGACATTTTGGTCGCGATTGCAAAATCGCAAATCGGCAGTAGAGAGAGAGAGAGAGAGAGAGAGAGAGAGAGAGAGAGAGAGAGAGAGAGAAGAGAGAGAGAGAGAGAGAGAGAGAGAGTGTAGATCGCTACTTGGTATCGATATCTACGATCGCGATGAATGATCGGCTCGAGATTTTTGCTTGCGATACAAAACAGACGCGACATATGAAAGCGGTCCGTTGTCGTGGAAGAAATTGCACCACGCCGGTGCAATCGGGATTTGGGTCATTTCCGACAAGCAGTCGTTTATTTTGTCCACTCATTGACTAGCCAATCGGCGCTAAGGGACGAGAGTCGAAAAGTGTATTACGCCGCGATAGGACTTCTGGAATCGATAGAAGCCAAGCCGTAGCCGGGCGGGTGCGCGCGCGCCGGTACTTTTTCCACCTTTGGACAACGAGTTAGTTTAAGTAGTTGAAATCCGTTTTCGGAATTGCGATCTGATAGCTCGGGGCGGAATGAAATCTTTTCGTCGTCAGTTTTGCCAAATTTGTCACCAGCTCGATTTGCCCCTATTTCCGCGTCTGTTTACCCGCTCCGTCGAGAGAGAGAGAGAGAGAGAGAGAGAGAGAAAGAGAGGCAGAGAGAGAGAGAGAGAGAGAGAGAGAGAGAGAGAGAGAGAGAGAGAGAGAGAGAGAGAGAGAGAGATTATTCTCGAGCGACGCGATTCTTTGCTCGCAAGTGACATCAGCTCACACGCGTGTACGCTCGGCCATACGAGATAAAGTCGAATTGAGCATTCTGTTTGAACAAACTCTCTGAACTCGGACCTGTCAGGCATCGAGACGCGAGACTACCGCATACCGGAGGTGGTGAGGAAGCTGATGAGCGAGGACAAGAGGCTGAACAAGAACGTGAACGGCGACCAGTCGCAGCCGCACCATCAGCAGCACCATCATCCCCAACACCACCACCTAGCCGCGCATCAGCAGACGCAGTCGCAGCAACAGCAACGCGTGCCGATGACGAACGACGACTTCAATCCCAACATCGAGGAGGAGGCCAGCGACAGCGCTCAGGGCAGAGCGATACTGAAAATTCCGTCCTACAAGCCCGCCAGCACGCCGGGCTGTTCCAGCAAGAACGGCGAGCCGACTTCCGCCGCGTTCGCTCAGGGCTTCGCGGCTGCCGCCTCGAGTCCGGGTCTCCTGGAGCGAGCTAGTCCAGCGTTCTCCGGTACCAGCAGCCCCACGAATTCGCTGGTGGGCAAAGCGGTGGGGGTCAACTTCCGCGACGTCATCGCCAAGAGCATCAGCGTCAAGTTCCAAGAGGGTCAGACAGCCGGCGCGACCGGCTTGCCGGGCTGTCAAGCAGCCGTTCAGTCGCAGCAGGCTATGATGACGGACCCGAGTCCGTTCAAGAGGGGTCGCTACACACCCCCGCAGCCGCCGCAGCAGCAGCAGCAACAACCGCCGTCGCAGCAGCAACAGCAACAGCAGCAGCAGCAGCAGGCCAAGCAGCAGTCGCACGAGGCGAACAAGTCGAAACCGGGCACCGGCGGCAAGGGCACCAGGCCGAAGCGCGGCAAGTACAGGAACTACGACAGGGACAGCCTCGTCGAGGCGGTACGCGCGGTCCAGCGCGGCGAGATGAGCGTGCATCGGGCTGGCAGCTATTACGGAGTACCGCACTCCACCCTCGAGTACAAAGTCAAGGAACGGCATCTCATGAGGCCGCGAAAGAGGTGAGTCGATCGCGTTCGCTTCGTCGCTCTTCTCGTCGCGTCGCGTCGCGTCGCGTCGCGTCGCGTCGCGCGAATGCGTGCGCTGCTTTGCGCCCCGCGTACGTCGCATCCTCGTGTCGGATTTCTCAGAGCGAAACGTCCGCGGGTGACGACAGTTGTGAAATTCATCCGCAGGAGCGCGACACGCGCGGAGAAAAATATCACTCGCTTGCGCCCGAGCGAAAGCGATCGCTCGCTTTGCTTTTCTTCGTTTAAGCAATGCTTATCTTTCGCTGCGAAGCATATTTTCTTGATAATAGTCTTAAAATATACTCGCGCGTTTTAAGTATATCTCATTATCGTGCGTGCTGGAAAGAATTTATTCTCTCTTCTGAGGAATATTATACACAATTCTTGAACTCTCTCTATGTAGGAGAGACGAAACGAATTTTTCTCTCTTAATTTAATATTCTTGTTTTTCAATTCAATGTTCCCCCCCCCCCCATCAAAATACCAAACTACAATTCGGAATGTATCTTGACCTCCGACAACGAGCTGACGAGCGTGCAAGTTTGCGAAATACTCGAAACACGTGGCATTTCAAGCTTGAGATTCTCAGAAACCTGTAAAATAGTCGAAGTACAAGGAAACCTTCGTTCGACAATCGATGTTGGAAGGGTCCGTTTTACGTTGAGTGAAAGGTCTGAAAAATTGCGGAAAAAACACAAACGCGATGTTCCAGGATGGAAACTGGCCTCGCAACTAATCGAAGCTCTCTCTCTGTGCTGCTCTCGTTCCAGGGACCAGAAGCAACCAGACGACAAGTCGAAGGAGACTGCGACGACGGCAGCGGCGGCGGCGGCGGCGGCGGCGGCGGCGGCGGCCGCGGCGATGCGACCGGGCGCCGGCGTCGACAAGAAGCCGCAGTTGAAGCCGCAGAAACCGTTCACGCCGCCGGGCGGCATATCCGGGCCGAATGGGCTGAAGATGCCGCCGTTTATGGAGGGCATGCCCCACTTGCCGTTCGCGCCCTTCAGCTTCTGGAACCCGACGCCGTTCATGCCCTCTCCGTTCATGGGCGGCGCACCCAACGTGCCGATCCTGCCGGAACAGTACTTCGCGTCGCAGAGAATGCGCGGACTGCAGGAGCAACAACGAAACACGGCGATGGTGCAGCAACAGCAACAGCAGCAGCAGCACCAGCACCAGCAACGAGATCGCGACGGGATCGCGGCGTCCGGGACGGCGGATGCAGCAGGCACCTCGAACTCTCGCAGCACGTCGATGGTGAAGACGCCACGCGACATGGTGGAGAGCATCTACGACGGGCCCGGCGCGAACGGCAGTTTCCTGGACAATCTGATCAGGTCGAGCCTCGAGACAGGCATTCCAAGGGACCAGCGGACGATCACGGAAACGAGAAACCAGCAGCAGCAGCAGCAGCAGTCGTCGTCGCAGCAGCAACAACACCCGGAGACGATGAGCAGCAAAACGCTGATCGACCAGCTCTGCAGAAACTCCCGGAGGACCCCGCTGCCGCGAATGGCGCAGGATAGCAGTGAAGACGAGAGTTATCGAGGACCAGCGGCGTCCGGTAGAATCGTGCCGGAGAGACCCGAACGTGTGCCCACGGTCGATCTGAGCCCGTCGCCGTCGGAGAGGGCTCGCACGGACGACGGCAGCGATCGACTCACGTCACCGCCGACACCCCTGTCGATCTCCAGAGCGGGTAGCAGGGACGAGGACAGTACCCGTGATTCTAGAATCGACCGCAGCAGTAGGGAGCGCGAGGTTCACAACGGCGGTCAGGAGGATCGCGATCGGAAACCTCTGAATCTGCAGCAACAGCCGCAACAGCAACAGCAACAGCAACAGCAACAACAACAACAACAACAACAAACGCCGCTGCCGCAGCAGCAGCAGCAGCAGCAGCAGCAGCAGCAGCAGCAGCAGCAACCACAGCTGAACCACTACCCGGACTTACACAACCTCTACGCCGTATCAACTGACAAAAAAAGTGCCTGTGATAGTAAGCTTATAGTAGATCATTCGAGCCAGAAGACTCAGCCGCAGCAACAACAAAAGGAATACGCTGCCGTGAGCGGGCTGGTCGTGCAACTGCAGAGGGGCTACAACACCGCGAGCAACAGGTCCGGCGAGTCGACTAACAGCAGCCAGCAGCCGGCGGAGCAGCGCGGCCCCGCGCTCAGCATGGAGGACTCCGTAGAGCAGTAGACGAAAGTCAGTATCAGTTATCAGTAAAGTATACAGTTATGAGTACACACACAGTGAAGAAAAGAAGACCCGTATACAGTAAGCCCACATTCCCGCCCAGATCTCTCCGCCATCTTCTCACACGCACCGATCCCGTGCGCCTTCTCTCGCCGTTGCGCGCCGCGAGACCGTGAGCCTTCCCTTCCGCTCGCGATCGTCACGCGAATCTTTCTTCTTTGTTGCTTTCTCGGCTTTCCTCGGCCGATTTTCGCTTTCGGAGAGACGCGAAGACGCGCGCGCGCGCGCGCGCGCACCGAAGCGCCGAAGAACGAACCGATGCGGCGCGCCGTTCGCGAGATCTCGCGCGCGACCGCAGCCACGAAGAAGGGAATCCTCCGATACGGCGCGACAACGCGACCACGAGACGAAACAGCCCCCGATTGCCCAAACACACACACGACCCCTGTGCTCCTCCCTCCTACAACCTCTCCGTTCCAATCGGAAGAAAAGAAACAAACAAACAAACAAACAAACAAACAAACAAACCCTCGAACGTTGCCAGGTAAGTTGCCGGTGCAGTGAAGGGGAGAACAGGAAGGAAGTAGAAAAGAGAAAGATGGAAAAAAGGCATGCATGCATGATGCTAAGCACAACCAACCGTAAACCCACTGCGATTCCGCCAGTTAAGCGCAATACCCGCCGTACGAACCCGCGTCCAGCTGGCCGACCTGGGCCGACGTGAGGCGCGCGCGTGCGAAGGAAATCCTTTCGACTATGGCGAGAAAGAGTATATTTCAGACCGGAGTATAACGAGAGCGAACGAAACGCGGATACAAAGGACACACACGCGATGTTATCCATCGCACCGAGAGTACTCACACACGCGACGACACACGCTTTAGCAGATGCACAGGCCCATTCTCTAATCGCGTTTCCACGAGCCAGACATTCCACGAGACTCTGAGACACACGTACATCATGATATACGCTCCGACGTACACACACACACACACACAAACGTGACAGACATGTAGTTCCACTCTTACACACACACACACACACACGTACACGCGCATACCACACGTCCACGTACGAGTACATTTACGAGAGTATACAAAAATGGGGAACACATAACGAGATACTTAGACGTCGCGCGCGTGCACGCGTTGCTACGCTCGCGAGCGGCAACGCGGCTCCGAGCTCTTCCTTTGCGCCGCATCGCCGAGCTTCTCGCGTGCTCACTGAATCTCGTCGTTGGCGTCGAGACAACCGCGACGGACAAGCCGCCTAATAGAGCTCAAACTTTAAACTGTATTCGATCAGCGAGCTTCCGTCGCGAGGGACTCCCGACAGGCTCGGTGTGCGCGCTGTAAGACGGCATCAGGACATACGCGCGCGAGGACTCCAGTCCCGTTCGGTGGTGAGGCAAAGGTCGAAGGTCGACGTGAGAGCGAGAGAAGCGGCTGTCCGCACACGAATCGCGAATCCATCGGGCTTTGCCGATGAGCCGGGCAGCTCTCTTCTAGTTTCTCTTTCACGCGCCGTCTTCCGACTCGCGCCGATCAGGTCGAGGCAGTCCTGCCGAGTCCTGCGGACGCTGCACAGAGGGACGCGCTCGGCCGCGTCACGCTCGGCGCGCGATTTTGTATGTGCAGGCACGCGCGACGCGAAACGTTAGCCGCTCGATGATTATTAATTATTACGATTATTAATTACTGCTACCACTACCGATCGGTGGACGACGACGAAAGGTCAAACGATGGAACAAAAATGCCGACGCGATAACGTATTTTTTCCTCTATGAGTGTAAAAAAACTACCTAATGCAACAAAAAAAAAAAAGAAATCTTATTACCTACTATTAAACACTACTCTTAACTCGTAAGGAGCGACATAATTATATAAGGAATAATATATTATATATACATATATTTTTGGTCATTACGAACGTGTGCGAAGCGAGAACGAGCCAAGGCTTTTGTTGGCGCGCGTAGGTGACGTTTTTTCACGAGGCGACAATATTTCTATAATTCTCGGTTGTTGTTTCGAGGCCACTGCGTTCGGCGCGGTCCCACGTTTCGGGCATGTCAGGCGCGGCGAAACGGGACGAGGGGGCAGGCGGGAAAATAGCGGAACGCGATCTTCGTCGTTGGATATTGCCCACCGACGTGGTTTTTTGGACAAGGCTCGTGGCACGCGCGCGACCTTTGATTCGTCCGATTGGTTCTCGCCGATCGATGCGACGGGAATGCAATGAGGTTCGAGATGAACGCGCTCCGCGCGCGTACGTTTGTTTTTTCGGGTTCTTTTATTTACGGACAGAAAATTTGCGCGGTTCGCATCGAGAGAGACAGGGGGGGGAGAGAGAGAGAGAGAGAGAGAGAGAGAGAGAGAGAGAGAGAAAGGGGGAGGAGGAAAGGAGAGAAAGGGACATTGGGACATTGGGCGAAATCGTCCCCATGTGTCCAGGGTGAATCCAGCTTTCAGAGCCGAGAAATTTAAGAGCCTTTCGCCGCGTGTTTTGGAACAAACGTAACGCAATCTTGTCGTTCCATACGAGTCAATAAAACGTTGTTACGATAATATTTTGATATTTTTGGAGAATCGTTTCGGACGCACCGATAACACGAGAGCAGAGAAAAAATTTTCACATTTTCGGGCACGTCGCGTAAAAGCATCTCGTGTATTAATCGCGTAATACCCATTTAATACGAAAGGAAAAAAAAGGATATATATATATATATATATATACATACACACGAAAATACTCGAGAAATAATGAAATATCACGAGAGCTTTTAATCGATTTAATTTCTGTGCAGTTTCGGTCTACGTTTCACGCACGTGTCTCGTGTACGCAGGATTCGCGACGGGGCGAGGGTGACTCTTCGCCCGCGAGCTCTTGCTTTTGCGAGCAATCACGGCGACGAAGATCGCGATCTGCCGGCGTCGCGTTATCGAATTAGATCACGGTGCAAATCCGGGCGTAACTACGAGGACGCGAACGCGAAGTCAGAACGTGAGACTTTGGGTTGAGAAGGAGAGATTTAAGGGAAAAATAAAGAGGACAGGAAAGAAAGAAAGAGGAAGGGTTGCAAAGCGCGCGCCCGCTC
>NW_020230382.1:915000-927500 GCF_003227715.2 Harpegnathos saltator
CAATTACGGTTACGATGTTTCGTCGCGACGTTTGGTGCGGTCTATAATCGGCGTATCTCAGATCTCCAACGATCCGTCGGGCTGCAAACGCGGTACGCGTCCTTCGCGTCGTTTCTCTCTGTTCGCGAGAGAGGAAGTGTGAACGACACACCTCCGGGGATGAAGAGGTAGACGGAGGAAGCGCGGAAATCGAGCCTAGGAGAGACGAATGTGAGAAGGCCATATCGACGCCGCGTCGTCCGCGTCGTCGAAAATAATTCGCGGTTGCTACGGAGATAGCCGGCCGCGCGTAATTGGATCAAATTCTGCAAGCTGCCGGGCACGGCCAAATTGTTGCTGATTTCCTTGCTATAGAATGCCGCCCGAGCGGTGTGTGTAGTAGTCGCAATTTCAGCCGCGCGCGCGCGCGCGCGTTCGCCGGCGCATGACCAGTCCGAAAATTACGCGCCGGCAAAAAGAGAGAGCGCCGGCATGTCGAGATTTGCGATCGATGTGTAATGACGTTTGCCCGCCTGTCTGAACATGCCTCGCAGAGGCCGTAGGCATGTTCTGACGAACTTCGCGTTCGATTGCATAAAGCAGCAGCAGCAGCAGCAGCAGCAGCAGCAGCAGCAGCAGCAGCAGCAGCTTTAGCCGGTCGTATCTGTCTCTCTCTCTCTCTCTCTCTCTCGCGCGCGCGGACCACACACACGCTACACGCGAATAACTTCTTTCGGCCGCGAGTCGGCCGAGTATCTCGAATGATATGAAAGTTACAACCTGGACAAATTTCGATCGATGCCGCTTGAACATTCGAGTCCGCGAGTCTTGAAATTTCCTCCTCATAAGTATCGCAATTGGCGCGAAACACGCGCGCGCGGCCGGCGCGTTCTTGCGACCGCGGATGGCGGGCTCTTCGACGACGACGACGCGGATGTTCGAGATTTACGACTGGGTCGCGAACACAATCGGCACGATCGACGCGCCCGCGACGGCGGTGTTCGCGTCTCGCTCGCGTGCGGGACGACCGAGGAACCTCGTCGCTTCATCCGACGAGCGAGACTACTTTACGCGGCACACCACGTCGCGATCCCACGGAGACGCAATCGCCGCGCCGTCCGGACGCGGCCGGTCGATCGATCGATGAGAGACGCGAGGGACGACTTCGTACCCCTCCGCGACAACAAGGGAGGAGGCAGGTGACTCGCGTCGAGGGACCGAGGGACACGTCGTTCGTCCATCTTTCCGGCGACCTTCTTCGAGCGCGAGATCGAGACGGAGACGGGGGGGCCCCTCCCGTGTTCCGCGTGGAGGAAATCTGCCGTGCGCGATCGTCGGGGAGAGGGGAAATGAGAGAACTCGAGGCTAGGCAGGTACCGTTGCAGACGCGCGATTGTTGAAGCACTGTCGATTTTCGTTCTTTTCTTTTCCCGGGGGAGACGAGCGGGACGGAGAAGGCACGGCGGCACGGAAGCTACTTCGAGTCGAAATCGCATTGTTGTCCTCCGTTATTCGGCGGAGATCGAGCTCGGGGCCTCTTTTATGCGCGCATTTGCAGTCGCGCGCGCGCGCGCTCTCCCGACGATTCTCCTTCCGTCCCGGAGACAATCGGCGGATAATCGAACGATTGTCGCGTCGTCGTTATTCGAAATCGCTGCGGGGGGAACGCGCGAAGGTCCTCCGAATCCCCGGCGCTCGGGACGCGCGTTTGCGAGACGCCCGAAGAAAAAAAATCGGGGCATCCCGTGAACGCTGTCTCGCGATGTCTCTCGGATCCTCGCGCGTACAGTCGTCTGGAAAATGTCTCTTCGGCTGCGGCACGCAAGGACGATCGTCGTGCCGCGCGCGCGCGCGCGACGAGGAGTCGCGCGAGCGTGTAAGAGAGGCCTCGGGGAACTCAGAAGAGCCCTCCTTTGGTCCTTTCGCCCGTTCGTGCCGGTGTACATCCTACCGTCTCTCCCTTCGTCGCGGGCGATACGCTAAACAATCCGGCGAGTGACGGATTGGTCGAATATATACGGGGTGGGAAACAGAAAAATCTTTAAGAATTAAAAGAAGATATATTATATTAAAATATCTGTGATGTAAAAAGTAACAAAATTTTGATGTATATTTTTCACAAATTATTGTAACCAGCTAGTGTATATGTAATAAGATTATGGATATATTATATATATATATATTATATATATATATAAAAAAGACTATTGTAATTACGGTGTGCGAAGACAAAGGTAAGACGAGTAAGAGAGAGAGAGAGAGAGAGAGAGAGAGCGAGAGAGAAAGAGAGAGAGCGAGAGAGAGAGAGAGAGAGCGAGAGAGAGAGAGAGAGAGAGAGAGAGAGAGAGAGAGAGAGAGAGAGAGAGAGAGAGAGAGAGAGAGAGAGAGAGCAAACTGAGAGAGCCAAGGGGACAAAGCGAGCGTGCAAAAGACAGGGAGGGAGAGTAAAGACAATTGAAAGGGAGGGAGAGACAGAGATAGGTAGATAGGTAGATAGATAGGAAGAAAGGGAGACGGAAGAAGCGAGATCGCGAAATTACGTTGATCCACACCGGTGGTCAGACGGGACCAAGATGGCGGGCATCGCTCGGAAAAGTCGGGCCCAAAGATTCCCGTTTTGACGCTTTCGTTCCATGGCTGTTTTACGTTCTCGCACGCGCGCGCGCATACTTTCGACCGACAGAACGCGAGAGAAGCGGAGCCTGAGATCGTCGCCGGTGCGATTATCGCGTTCCCCGCGCGGGTGAGACGAGGCCTGAGCTTTTCTCGCTGGGCCCGCCTGAGCCGCGCGAGGGTGGGATCGTCCTCCGACGACTCGACATCCCGTTTCTCCCGGCGCGCGTCCTCGTCCTCGTCCTTCGACGAGCGACCGCGGCATCTCAGGCGCGGCGACTCGGCTAGCGGAGAACAAGGGAACAAAACTGGAAGATTTGGCCCGATTGGCCCTGAAACGGCTCAATGTCAGCTACCTCACAATATCGTCACGTTTGGTATGGCTCGAGCGAGAGACGTTCGTGTGTCGCGAGCGTGGACGGCGAGAGGGAGAACGACGCTGATCGCGATTCGTCTCTCGTCCGCAATCCGCGAACGATTAAATTTTATTCCGCGCTTCCGCTTCGCGCCAGATACACTGTTGCTCGACGGGATATTGAATTCTTCGCGAGAGCGTTCGCTGTGATACGATTGTTACGACTCGGTTCTTCACATTTCCACATCGTCGTTCGTTTCGCAACTTTAAATTTCGGACGAGGCGGGCAACGCCGCGCGTGTTAATTCGCTCAAAGTCCAAAAGAAACAAAATATGCAAAGAGGAATCGGCAGGAGCGTCTCCACCGTGCGTCTTCATGCGTCCTTGTCTGTCGTAAGATGGCGGAGACGACGTGCAGCAGCGCCTTGGCAGTTGCCAAAGTTGCTGAGCCGAGTGTGAGTGAGACAAGCAATTGGCGAGTTTGACAATCGATAATCTCGATAAAATTAATAATTCTCTTTCCGGCTTTTTTTTTCTTCTTTTTTTATCCTCAGAATTTTCTCTCATTTCCGTCTGATTATCTCGCGTTTTCGTCGTTGCCGCCGGTGCTGCGAACAGCGAACGGCACGCCCGTCACGAGCGGCGTTCGCGCTCGTCGGGGCACACGGACGTCAGCAGACCGGGGTCGTGTGAAAAATGGTCTAAACAGTTCCAAATTGTGCCTAAGTTATGAGATTATGTTTTTACTGACTCGCAGTAGCACGAACGAAAATAGACGAGAGAGTACCGTAGCAGCAAACAGATTCTCAGTTCGGGAGGAGCGCGCTTGTTGGCCGGGTGGGAGCGAGCAACGGCGGACGCGATAAGAAGACGAAAGCGGTGTGTAGAGTTTCTTATTAAAGTAAATTAAACAAGGGTGTGTATATTACCTACACATACGTTCCAGGGCCGTCCGGCCGCCATCTTGCGTTCAACCTTACGTTCCGTTTTTTCGAATAAGTGCAATTAGGTACACGGACACGAGCTCACGCTACGTACACACACGCGATGACGACGAGCGCGGCCACATCGCGCGCACGCATACACACGCGCAACAGAACACACACAGATACACGTATGTACACACACACACACACACACACAAATATCCACACACGCGAGACACACACGGTTGGGGAAAAATGGAGCAAAACGAACTGTTACGCGCTAGGTTACCGTTTTTTAAATTCTATTTTCAATTCACGCATTCTCGAATGTTGGGATTTTCGTGATCAACGAAGAGCTGGCCTGTCGTTCATATAGGGATACACGGTTTCACACATTCATTTACACACACACACACATACACACACACACACACACACATACACACACGTACACGATACACTCACACATACAGTCGACACGCAAACAGCGTGCACACCGCTCGCGCGTATACGTAAACACACACGGGACACACATACACGTGTACACCGACAAGCGACCGACGTCGATTCGACGGAAGAAAAGGTCTTCCCTCGCGTGCGCGCGGATCTCTCCTTCGTCGGAATTTGACGAGACGCGTTTCGTATCGAGTGCTAATGTAACGACATCATTTCGCGCTTAATCCAAACTCTCCCGGCTGCGATATGCCGGCGTCTCTATTCCCCGGTGCCGTCGCGCTCTCGATATATGTAACGGGAGGATTCCTCGTTGCTGATATCGATCTGCGCTGCGCGCGATTGACCCAGCGTGAATTTCGCCGGGGGATGATATTCGTCGTTATCGTCATTGCCAGGATCGGGATAATAACGGCCACGAGAGACACCACTCCGCGCGCGCGTGGCTGTTGCTCTTACGTTCGCGTTTATGACGCGTTTTCTGTTTCTGTCGCTCTCAAGCGACGAGAGATATCGCGCGGACCCCCCGAGCCAGTGGCTCTGTCCAAATTGGAAATCACTTTCGCCTCGGAACCGAAGGAAATCTTGCTTCTGTGATATTTTTGTGTATCGATACACGAATCACCGGTGAAAACCGGCCGGACGGACGGACGGGAGAAATCGGAAACGTGCAGGAAAGTGCGAACGCGCGCGAAGGGAGAACCGCGCGCCCACGAGTCGGGCAAGTCCGCGCGAGTGCGCCTGAACCAATGTAGCAAATCGAGAGAGATGGTCTCCCCCGTGGGTCGGGAACTCGGTACCTTCCTGATCGGCTTTAATAAGCTCGTAATCCGTAGGCTCTAGTCATGCAATGACTCTAAAGACGTAAAAGGCTCGCGCCGGCGAGCGGCATTGTATACGTTGATCGACCGCACGCGCGGAGACCGTGAGGTGAAGATAATAAGACAAAAGGGATGAGAAAGAAAGAGATGCGGGAGAGAGAGAGAGAGAGAGAGAGAGAGAGAGAGAGAGAGAGAGTGAGAGAGAGAGTGAGTGAGGGAGGAGGGAGGGAAGGGATGGGAAAGTGAAGGAAAAACGAGAGAAAGATGCGGGCAGAGATGAGGGAGGGGAAGGGAAGGAAAAAAGTTAAGAATGGGACGAAGAGTACCGACCGAATTGTGTTCAACTGGGCGAATCGACGCCCGTCGTCTCGACGTCGGACGACAAACATGTATCGTAGATAGGGTAGATAGATATACGACGAACGAGTCGGAAGATTTGAGCGCGAGAATGGCAACATGGGGAAACTGGTGCTGAGGTATCGTCTCCGAGGGCTCGCGAAGGCGAAGGCGAAAGCTCCTCGTATTGCGACTGTCGAGAGTATCCCCGAGCGCGACTCGCGACAGCTGTGGAAATGAACGAGCTGCGCGAGATTGTACGTTTTCGCCGTTTTCTATTCCGTATTCTACCGCTGTGTAACGCTCGGATGTCGGGTCGGGCCGGGCCGGGCTGGATGCTGGAGACAATATCCGGCCCGTCTTTGATCGGCCGGGTGAAATGACGGGTAAAACTCCGTCGTTCGTGTACGAAGCAAATCCGTTACGATACGACGGAGCCGCTGAGTGATTGTTCGATAATTGGATAGTTTCCTTATCAATCGCAATGCGTTCGATCGTTCGCGCTCGATGCGGTAAAAAATCGCACGGAGCCGTGTTGTGCGTTTCGTCTCGCGACTCCAGCTCCCGATCTCGTCTCTGACGAGGTCAACGTCAGAGTCTCGCGCTCTCCGATCCCCTTTGACATCGTGGCGATCGGCAGCCGGCCGCGGCTGTTGATTCGTCAACACCCGCGGCGAATCTCGACTCGCGAGGTCTCTCTTCATCTTCGACATCGGTATCGAGTGGTGACTGTGACGATGACCGGTTCAGAAGAGCTCGGGGCGCGAGGAAGAAATTCTGTTCGAAATTACAATCGACGCTTGTGGAGTTGTCATTGGAAGGGAGAGAAATTGTCACACGTACGCGTCGCGTCTCCTCGACAGTCGCAGATCTCATTCTCGTCGATGCCGATCGGAGGCGAACGTTCGCCTGCACTGACTCAGCCTAGACTTTTCGACTAGTAGCGATTAGGTAAATGGCGCTGGTACTACGCAGCTAGCACCGATGGTACTCGTAGTTTGGCGCTTTAGTTGTTTATATATCGTGTTCTTTTCTACATGCTATCACTATCGCCGGACCCGGCCTGATCGGCCGCGAATCGCGAGCGGACCGCGCGACGGCACGAGCCACGCGTCGTCGCGCGAAACGACGACGAGTCATTTCCTTCCGTTTGTTCTTTTTACCTCCCACCGACGACGACGACGAGCGAGTATATTCCCGTATTCGGTCGTCCTCGACCGCGTATCCGCGACCAGATTTCCAACGGAAAATTCGTCCCATTCGGTCAGTGCGATCCTATCGTAATTTTACCACGCGATTTCTCTCATCGGGTCACGACCGGGAAGAAGGAGAGAGATCGACGACTAATTGGTCGCGCTAAGAAATGACATCCACTCCGTCGAGGCGACATCGCCGAGAGGAGAGAGATGTCCCGGCTTCCCGGATAGCTGGAATAAATATAGGCGCGCGGAGATTAACGATGAAATCGCGTTACATAGTCGGAAGATCGGTGTCGTCGGTGCTCCAATCAAATGTCAGTACCAAAAGTACCACGAACCTGGATACGCCGGAACTTCAAAGTACGACCAACTAGTTTACGGACCAAGTACGCTGAACCACCGGTAACAAATCAATCAAAAAGCAAACACGTGCACAAACGTGTACAATACATACATACATATAGACACGCACGCGCGCGGAGAAAAACGCGCGTGTGAATTCTCTCGTTTGTTGGTCGCGTGGCTCTCGCTGTCCCGGTCCCGACTCGCGGGCGATTCGAGCAGGTCGCCGAGCAGATCGGGTCCCCTCTACGGGCAACAATGGTTTTAACGGTTAATTAATGGAGTAGAAAAGAGGTAAGAAAGGAAAATAATTAAAGTGACTAATCGAGGGGAGAGGTAAATTAAGGAAACTATAAGCATCCGATCCTCGGAAAGTCCCCGAGCCCCGTTCCTCCGCACCTCCACCTCGAGCTCTTTACGACAGGATTAACCCTCCGCCAACGAGAACCTCCGCGCAACCCTACGCTCTTATACAGCTTTCACCCCGCAGCTAACTTCCCCCATCCCCCACCCCCGGACCGCATTCGCATACTCGGCGACACGCGAATCAGCATACCAGAAAATAACAGTACACGCAGTCTGCTCTCTAACATTACAGCTACAACAACATTGCAGCCTCCCGATACCAGTCGTCTCCTTACAGTAATAGACGGGCCGCCGAGACGGGATCGACGGTGACGCGCACGCCTTCGCTCGCGAGATGGTGAGCGCCAGTTCGGGAAACGCGCGCGACGATTAGAGCACGACCAATCGACAACGGAGCATATCAACGAGAGGAACCGATCGCTCGTCGGCGTGCCGCGCGGGGGTGTTCTCTTTCTCTTTCTTTCTTTCTCTCTCTCTCTCTCTCTCCTCTCTCTTTCTCTCTCTTTCTCTCTCTCTCTCTCTCTCTCTCTCTCTCTCTCTCTCTCTCTCTTCTTCCCTCTGTCTCGATGTTCAGCGTGCCGTTTTTTTGCGCGCTGGAGAGAATCGCTCTGTTGCAACGGAATCGGCCGTCGTGAGAAATCGATCGCCACCGATCGCGAGCGATGATCGGCGTCCCAGAGAGATCACTCCCGATGATCTCTCGAAAACGATCGGAGACGGAGGGACGGAGACGGAGACGGAGACGAGCCTGACAGGCGGAGGGATGGAGAGAGAGAGAGAGAGAGAGAGAGAGAGAGAGAGAGAGAGAGGGAGAGAGAGAGAGAGAGAGAGGGGGGGGAAGAGGGAGAGAGAAAAATACACACAGCCCCCCGTGGTGGCGCTTCGACTCGACGCGGATGCGGGGAACCTCGAATCGGGTCCAATCGGTAGATTAGAAAGGGAGATCAGATCGGAAGCGCGACGCACCTGACGCCTGAGATCGCCGCGGCGACCGTCGATCCCGATCGGACCAGCACGCCCGTGCGCGCACCGGGCTGCATACTCGCCCGGTGTCCAGCGAAGCAAAGCAACAAACTGAAAACCGGCAACAACACATACACACTACAGGCAACAATAGACATTTCTCTCAGCAATGGGCACGCAGCGATCGCGTGGCGTCCGCGCGTGGCGCCCGCAAACGGTCGCCGTGCGACAAAGCAAGGAAAACAGGGGGAAAAAAGAATCTTAACAGGTTACAGATTACAAAGCAAAAAATAATAAAATAAAATAAAATAAAATACAGTCTCTACGTCATATATATCCAACAGTGATTTAACGCTAAATGCAGATGCCACGAAGAGCAATGCAAAAATAGAAAACAAGAATCGCCTCGGCCTCGGGTCGCGCGAGACCGGTCGCTTCCGGGCCGCGCGCGGACGCGCTGATCGGCGGATCAGAGCTCGGCTCGTGACGGATCGCGATCGCACGATCGCGTGTGTGTGAGGACGGGCGCGACGATGACGGGTCCGGCGGAGGTTCGCCGAGAACGTTCGTCTTCTCGGGGACTCGCGCGTGTCGCGGAGATTCGCGACACGCACGGACGCAACGAGACGGATATGCCGATTGTTGTTTCGGTGTGTGTGCCGACCGATCGCCGTTCGGCGCCGTCGGAGCGCCGTCGATCGCGACGTCGAGGCCGTGGGCGAGGTTTCTCACAAATCAAAACCCGCAGTCAGCGTAGAATATAAACGATAAGTGCAGAGGAAAAATAAACTACTATAGTATATATAAAAGAAAAAAAATACACACAGAAAGGTATATATTATATATAAAATATATTAATTATTATTATTATTATTATGATTCTTATGATTATTATTATTATTAAACGATACATAAAACAATATTATTAATAACACCGCAAAAAAAAAAACATACTATATTACTACTATTATTAATTAATTATGATTCTTATTATAAATTTAATGAAGACAAAATAACATTCCAACCGTCAATGTGCCACACGACTTTTTATATGCTCTTAAGGAAAACTAAAATGACGCTAACGCGAAGTTAGGGGTACGCGAGGTTAAACAGTACCGAGGTGATCGTCGTAAAGCAGCGTGGTGAGGCTTGAGGCGAAGGGCGCGAGACATTCGTGCCGTAAGGGCTGACAGGACCCTGCTACGTCGGGGAGAGCCTTTCGGCTCTCGCGATGGATGTAACGGGGGATGGAAAGACTCGAGCGTGGGTTGGGGGAGGGGGAGGGGGGGGGAGGGGCGAGCGAGGAGACTTTACTCGGCTGACTTTAGCGGGCGCCTTTCGCGTGAGCTTTTTCGCGAGGCTCTTCCTGTGAGAGCTCGTCGCTCACCTCGCGATAGCGGGCGGCATCTTCCTCGCCGGAAGTCCGCGCTCGTGGAACGTGGCGATTCGCTTCGGTTATTGCGCGTCGATCGTCGGACGACTTAGGTAGGATTTTTATTCGACATGCTTGCGGGACGACTTGGATATTAGAGTTCCTCCCGTGCACGGGAGAGGCCGCGAGAGTGATCGAAAAGCGTGCTTTCCATCTGAATTTCAGACACATCTCGACTCGGGGGTTAGGTAGCGCAGCTGGAATGCGCAGCGCAGCGCAGCGCGCGCGATTCGGCATCGACGCCGATGAAAGTTTGGATATTTCAGTTTAAATCCGGACCGCGGAATTATCTCGCGATTTGAACGCCCGGGGCGCTCGCCGATCGAAATGCGCCGCATTCGGCGCATATCGGCCGCGGCTTTATTATGCGCTGGACAAGATGCTGGAGATAAAGGCGAGAAATAAAAACGACGGGGTAAAAAGTACGTTTATTAAATCAAGTCGAAAAAAAGCTTTGGAAATAGTGTAGCGGGAATATTTTCGAGATGGAGAAAAAAGAATTCTCGCGAAGCGAGCATATTTTTATCGTGGTCGCGATCCACATTTACTCGGTACTCGGTAACGATTTGGTCAGCTCGCGGTGAAGCATTTAATGCCGCCCTTCGAACGGCAATTGCCCGATTGATAACATTATCGCTCGTTTTAGATCCGATTCGCAGAGTCGATTGCAAACGTATTTAAAAAGGAAGCAAATATACGCGTCGATCCCGTCAACTTGCAGTCTCGCGAAGAGAGAGAAAGAAAGAGAGAGAGAGAGAGAGAGAGAGAGGGAGAGGAAGAGGGAGAGAGAGAAACGTCGTCACGTCGTGTCCTCGTGAGATTGGTCGTGTATATCGTTAGAGACGGAGGGGGGGAAAAAAAAAAAAAGATAGGTTCGTCGATCAGCGGCAGGATAGATCCTGAGCAAGCATACGAGTGATTACGATTACGATGATTAGCGTTACGATCGTATAATTAGGTAGACGTAGGCGTAAGCACATTTATTAACTGGCTCATTGATTGCGTGCACTAATTGCCGCTGCGACCGTTACGCACGCAATAACGATTCGCGCCGGAGAATGATTATTATCATTATTATCACCGTCATTATTATTACGATTATTGTTATCACGGCGATCGTGAGAGAGACTGGTGCGCGCGTCTGTGTGTGGGCGCGTGCGTGCGTGTGCGCGCGCGAGTGTACGCGACGTGAGAACCGTGTAATATGCACGAGCGTATATACATATAAATATATACATATACATATTAAACGTATCCTCGCACGGACTGTCGGATGCATTCCACGATCATTCCACCGCGTTTCTTTAGTCGTACTCCTCCTCAGCTAAGCTCTCCACACAGCAGCTCGCTGTCGCTCGAAGCGAGCCTCCGCGCGAAGTCACGAGCGAGGTATATATTTATTATAGACCTGGACCGGACGCGGCCGCGTATATTGTAGACGATTACGTATCAATTCATTCCAACGGCGAGACACGCGGCGAGCTACACGGATCATCGCGGGCGCGGAACGTTACGTTGAACGACAGTCTGCGGTCCGATAGCGCGAGGCCGGCCAGGACACTTTCAGGCTCTCTCCGTCTCTTCTCGTCGCTCCTCCCCGAACAATAAATTTCCTGGCAGGTGCCAACGGAAGATGCGCGTCTCGCGACAATGCGGCAAGGCACGCGAGAGGGGATACCTGCCTACTCGTGAGCAACCGGCTCGCGTTACGCAGGAGGACCCGGGGTGAGGTGTGGTAGGGGGGAGGGGAGGGGGGGAGGATGTGGGAGGAAAAGCGCGTGAGAGAGGTCTCGCGGCGCGAAAAACGCGAACGGCGCCCGTTGCTTTAGCTCCGCGGGGCGGGCGGGCGGGCGGGCGCGCTCCTCGCGCGGCCGCTTCCCGCCGAGAGGCGTCGTCGGCGGCGGCGTCAGTCAACCGAGTTGATCCCGAGCGGGTTTCCCGCACTTAAGCGGTGCGAGTCAGAGCGAGAGAGTCTCGGGGGCGCGAGTCGGTCGTTTTTGGAAGTAACGGGCGGAGGGAGGGTCGAGAGAGAGAGAGAGAGAGAGAGAGAGAGAGAGAGAGAGAGAGAGAGGGAGAGTGCTCGGACGACGCGAGGGCGACGCGTCAGGCAGCCGCACGCGCGATGATCCCGGGCGAGGGAGAGAGGTCTAAGAGAGATCTTTAGCAACGTGTACACGCTGATGGCGAGGCGGCGGGCGTTTCATGTGCAACTTTTAAACGTCTACCAGACACTCGTTGCTCGTCGAGACGGCTGGAGGCACGAGAGGGCTAGGCGAGGGAGACAGAGGGGAAGGGAGGGAGAGGAAGGAGGGAGGGAGGGAGGGAAGGGAAGGGACGAGCCCGTCGTCGCGCGAGCTGTCGAGATGCCACGCTGCTTTACCGCGATGTGGGCCGAACGTTAAATAAATCGTAATTCTAATTTGGTTGTATATATAGATTGCGCGAATCATATTTGTACATACATACCGCGTAGACACGTATATACGTTTTTCCGTAAATCGAGGACACACACGTTTTTCAATAGCTCCGGCCGGTTTTACACGGCCGACTCTCTTCTTCATAGGCAGAGGACACGCTTTAGAGATCCACGTTTTAACCAGCCACGATATCCTACGTTACTCTGAAAATACTCATCGATGACGATCGATATGATTATCCGCGCGGCGCGGCGCGCCGCGCGGACGCGACACCCTCAGACACTTCTTCTCCCGCGCG